>NW_019104217.1:0-109811 GCF_001856785.1 Myzus persicae
AATTAAAATTTTAATCGTTTATCTACTTGATATAAAAATAATAATTATTCTCTATATTTTTTTATTTCTTTTCTTTTTATTGAATATTTACATGATTTTATGATGGGTTAGACATTTTCATAGCCCTCAAAACAAAAAAATTATTTTTTCATAACTACTGTCGTTATTATTGGTAAATGTTGAATAGTTTTATTCCTTTAGAATTATGAAGGATTATATTAGAGTCATTATCTTACATGAACATGGCTTGTAGGAAATAATAATTTTAGATGTTTTTATTTAATAGCATATTTGAGACGTTTGATTGTGATTTTTTCTCAGCGACAAGTTAGTTTTAATCCATTTGTTCAATTAAATTCGGATGACTTTCATTGGAAATTAGTATTTTTATTGTATTCATGATTGTAAAGCAACTAAAGAACTAATAATTTAATAGAATTCATTCAGATTGGTGGAAGAGAACATACCAATCTACATTTATTTTTAAAAATCCGAAGATGATGGTTGAGGATAGTATCAAAAACAGCCTTCAGAAGATTAAATTGTTGTAAATTTGAGCCGAAAATAGAATATTTTTCTTCCGAAAATTTGTTCTTGGACAACACATTAAAATTATGATACCATACTTGAACCTTTGTATGAGTGTATAATTTTTATTGAAAAGAAAACAAGTAGGGATATTCATTATAGTCAAGCGATAACTAATAAATAGAAATGTTATCTGATCATTTTCATACAACTCCGGTCTCACAATTATAAACATCTAATTACAAATATATAATCTGAAGTATGACTAGTCAGTGAAATAAAACATTTAACAACTAACGAACATTGACTCTTATACCCTTTACAGCAACTTGTGTACCATGTTATTAGATAAAATAAATAAAGAAAATTACAATTGATTAGGTCTCTTATCCTTGAAAATTAACTAGTTTAGAAAATTGTACGATTCAATGGTAATCTCAATGACTTAAGGGTTGTTGGAAAAATAATGGTGTTTCCACTCCACCTGGGACCAAACATTTGAATTAAATATCTAATGAGTTGTGCAAGCACAATTTAATAATGAATAGCTACACAAGAATAACATTACTGTGCTGTTTGCCAAAGAGTGAAGTAGATGGTTTATAAATATAGTTTAAAGTTCTATGCCAAGTACAAATATTTACATGGGTATTTAACTACTAGCAAACATATACATACATTTACATTTAACTAGATACAAAACTGGTGATTGCGTTTAATTGGTGTTATCACTACTGGTATATTAGCGAATTTTTTCCATCGTTTTCAATTTTATTTAATTTGGTATCTCACTCGTTTATTGTATTTTCATTATCAGCTGATAATTATTGTCAGCTATTATTTATTACAATCTATAATTCATCCATTATATTTAAATGTGGTTATGTTTTATCATATGTACACTTCTTCATTAAAAACTCACGACCTGGTACTGCGTGGAACAACTAAAAACTAGAAACATTATTTATACATTATGTAATAGAATCAGTACTTTACTTTCAAATCTTGATTATTTGGTGTATAATGATGTTAACAAATTATGGTTCGAGGGATGACTTTTGGACGGTAGGAAATTTTACCTATCATTAATTTAGTTTTGAGTTCTCCATATTTTGGATACCAAAAACAATAAAATATCTCTTTATTTGATTTGTTTCCTGATTTAGTATACACAAGATTATATAAAGTAAAAATGAATATACAATTTGCATGTTTTCTTAACGCAATAAATTTAATCTTACCAAAATAATTCCTGGACACTTATTAGAACATGTTCACAGATGAAACGGTTTATTTTGTTATTCGCAAAATGTAAGGTACGCCCTTTCTTGAAACAATTGAATTTTGAATACATTTATATATTACTTCAGACATCAAGATTCATATTTGCTTCTTCCGTTTTAACATAAAATTAAAAATGCTAACCACCAAATTGTACACTGTTTTATCACCGAATCACAACATTATTATTATCAATGATTCTATATCACATTATTATTGATATCACTGTTGGTTATCAATTATAAGGTTGTGGGTGTGTCACCATTTACGTAAAGCAATGTATTAAATTGGCGAATCATCGGTTTTCCTCTCCCAGTTAATTGTTTAATACCACAGATTTATTTATAATAATAATGTACCTATACATAGGAGGCTCAAATGAGCATAATTTACACATCAATTAAAAATGTTCTGTTTCAAAAAAATCATAACTTAATTAATAATAATAATTTTAATAAAGCCTACTTAGGGCCTTTGATAATAATCTTTTCCTTAAATTGTATTATAGATCAATTATGAATCATTTAATTGTGTTATATATTAGAAATAAAATGAATATTTATACTATGTTAAAAATGTCTGTGTAAATAATACAGTGTACCTATTATTATGAGACATTTAATAAAATAACAATTTTTAACAAAATATACAATATTAATTTTTATTATTATTACTACTATTTTAATATAATATAGCACTAGGTAGTTATCGTGGCTAACTAGATAATATAATCACATGGGTAAAATTAAACTTCCATCACATATATTATTTATATTTTAATTTAAATACAATTATTATTATTATTATTATTATTATTATAAACTTTGGTATCGTGGCATTCATTTACATTTGTTATATTGGTAAAATTGTTTTTTTAATGTACATGACAATTTTTAACATAGTATACAATATTTCATTTATATCTTATATATAATTTGAAAAATAAATTATTTATCTTTAGTCAACCCCCAGTATAATGCAACTGCTGAACTTTTTTCCTAATGAGGGGATTTTTTCTTTGGTATTTTTTCCCTGGAATTTTTTTTCTAATTGCCATTTTTTTACGAACTATTCCTTGGATAACCGATATCGATATTATGCAGAATGCAGCCTTCAGCAGACGTTCTTCTAAGACACAACATAGTATTAATAAACAGTTCCATGGTGTAGCCGAAAGGCTAACCTCAATCACACAAGATTGCTGAAGCTGATCTTCGCCCGGCGTCGCTAGCTCCTGGATGGGTGACCGCCTTTGTCTTAGAGATAAGACATGATACACATTACACACACACAATATGGCTAGATGACATATGTGCCAAAGGTTAAAAAATTACATATCACTTGCACCAAAAATTGTAGAACATAAGCGCCAAATGTATACATAATTTTCATAAATCGTTTGATTTTTAAAAATAAAAAATAATATAAATACAAATAAATATAATTTTAATTAATTGGTTAATTTCTATGAATAAGTATATTAAGATTGAACTTTGGAGTTTTTTGAACAATGTAGTTTTAAATTTAATATCTGTTGTACCTACCTCATCTACATAGAATTTTGTAGCTTTTATATGATACAATTTTTATACAAATACGACTTTTTTTTATATCATTTTGGCGCTTATGTCTTCCATCGCACAATATCACGTGTTACAACCCTAACAAAAATATCAATATTAACTTCCCACTATACCATCCCTACCATCCTACACCCAATGACTTATGTTACTACTGGTTCCCCCTAGAAAAAAAATGTTTATTTTACTTTACGTCATACCATTTATTTTAATTTATAAGAAATATTATTTAATAATATTACTAATCAATGCTAATACTTATTTTATTATTGATTTGTTCTAAAGTTACTATAGTTTGTACTCGTATAATAGTTATCAACATTTTACGTTAAGCATTTGTTGAACAACTATATACTGAATCCTTCTGTTCTATCAAAAAAAAAATACTAAATAAGTACCTAATCAAAGTGAGTAATTTTTAATTATATATATTACAAATATTATAAATATTATTAAACCAGAAAATCACAAACTTCAGAATGATATAACTTCCGAAACAATGATTTCTGAATTTTATTTTTGCACCATCGTTCGCTGAACTCGTTAAATACGTGCTTAAAATATATATAAAATCAAAAAAACAGAAGTTATCTAAAGCGACTTTGTTCATTATTTAAAATACGAATAAAGTTTTATCATTGTTTATAGGTACTATGGATGTATTTAGGTACTTTATAGTGCTATACTATAAGACATAGGTGGAGACTTGTGAACCTAACCTAACCAGAAGTGGTAGTTCTGGAAGCCTAATTTCAATGACACGTCTCAAAATTAATTAAAATATTTTTTTTGACATATTTCATAATATTTTTTCTGTATTTCATTAGATAAAAGTTAACTACCAAAAACGTAATCAAATGTGTCTATACTAATTATTGCTTACTTTTTTTTTATTCTCCGTCAAAATACCTTTTTTTTGGGGGTACACAATTATATTTTAAAAATTTTGTTTTTAAATTTTTACACTTGACCTGTAAAAGATTCTCCACCCTTGCAATTAAGCAATATATATATGCATAATATATTGGTACATACGGTGGCGTAACTACGGGATGTCAAGGCACGCCAATGTCCCGCCGGGTCGATGGACTTGGTGGGCCCCGGAGGGCCTCCGACCGGGTGGTTGGATTGACTAAGTGTAAATAATTTATTTTACAGATTATATATAAGAAACATATTATATTTCCTGTAAGTAAATTTAAAACGGGGTTGGACTTTATATTATTAGTTGAAATAATTATAGACAACGAAAAAGGAATAAAAATGAGAAGAAAATTATAATATATTAGGTATATGGTTATATGAACTAAATAGCTTTATTATAAACTTAAAATTATTGTCATCGAAAATGTTTATTTAGAGTATTAGCATTGTCGTCGACGTCGTAATCGTAATATTGAGGCATACATATAAATAACTTTAAATAATTAGGTATTAATTATATGCACTACTATTAATGATTAGTTCAAGTGTATTATATATTTATGTATGTCGTACGACGATTATCGTTATTATCTCCTAATGATTCAGTGTTCTATATACATATCAAGGTATTAATATAATCATCGACTGTAAAAATAATTATAATAATATACCATAAGGAAATAATTTAAAGCGGACCCAAATTTATAGTTACGCCACTGGGAACATATATATTGTTATGATATTATAGTATACTGCTGGGTGATTCAAATTAAAAAAAAAACATAAAAATACGTCTACCTACCTACACGTTTACACGACCACTTTTTATTTTTGTGTAATTATTGTGTGTTAATTGTACTGGCGATGGGCCGGTTGTCAATAACTCAGTTTATGTAATAGAACATGGGACCACCGACCCCCAGCGATTTGTTGACAATGAGGTAGTTATAATAAATAGGTACAATACAGGACTTTGCAGGGAATCGTCAGCACGAGGGCACAGGCCTTTATACAAATAAAAATCATAAGTTAACATTACACTGATGGGTGGAGATCGCGATATAAAGTTGCATTGAATTAACGTGTTAAATATTCAAAGTTAAAACGCTGTTATAATATGTATTGTTATTTCATTAGGTATTTGTTTCAAAGCAAACGTGTTCAGATTAATTGACATAAGTAATATTTTAAATTTTTTCAAAGTTACTATGTAATATAGTATTATAGTTGATGAATCGAGGACGTTTCCTTCCAAAACGGAACAATTCTCTCTGGGCAAAAAATTAAAAGCAAAAATATTAAACAATAATGTGCAATTCAAATCAACTTAACACAATACAATTTACAAATGATTAAATTGATTATGTAAATTGTAATTAAATAAATAAACATTAATATTATATTAATATAATTCAATAATACGTTATAATAAAAATAATAAAAATACAAAATCCAAGGTACAAATTATAAATACAAATAAATAAATGTACGGTTTACATGATTGGTCATTAAATAATAGTACAAATTGTTAAATTAATATATAAATATGATTCAATAATACTTTTACATATAATTTTGGTTTATCAATCATTACCCATTAAATTAGGCAATAAATCCATAACCTGAATGATGGTAGTAAATATAGACGATCAAATTAAATTTCGGGTAGAACCAAAAAAACTATTTTCCTATTTGTTATTATGTGTATAAAAAATATATGTATTGTTTCAGGGAGGAAACGTTTTAGTCCGGAGGGAAAGATCCAGTGCCTCGTGGGGGGGGAGGATTAACGTCCAAATACCATAGTTAATTATGGGTACTTACTACCTACATAAAATTTATTGACATACGCTTGTCAAGTAAAATAAAAAGGTTGTATATTGAGCTAAATTGGTAGGTAGCAGCAAGTAATGAGTACATTTATCCGATATAAAGTACTTTTCACACGATTATAGTTATATTCATATAATAGGTACTATAGCTAGTTGTAATTATTGGACATTAAAAATAAATTATTATAACCTGAACTAAACACTATTTAGACCATTATAAATTATTATATGTAATTGATCGTACACATTTTTAAATTTTTTTTTAAATGTAGTCTCTGGATCTCTAAACAATAAATGTAGGTACCTACAATTTTAATGCAAAGATAAATAATAAACCCTAATAAACAAATACCCACCAGTTAGTTGATATTTTGTTTTTTTGAATTTGATTTTATTATGACAAAAACTAATACTATACAAAACATAATTCAAAAAAATATATATTGATGGAATTTCTGTTTCCTAATATTGGTTGCTAATATTTCAATTACACTGGTAATAATGGTGTAGAAAATAATACAACATGTTAAATTAATGAACACTATGTCACTATGGGTATATATTATATATTATATATATATTCTATATACCTACTATATTTTACTATGTACTCGTTTGCATGATTCCTTTAAATAATATATTAGTATACTTTTTGTAATCCAATCCACATGGACCTTGACACTATAGTAGATAATATAGATAATATAGTAGACATGCTACAACAGTAACTATTAACTTCTGTATTATCATATTGTAATAGGCCCGGCGAGTACTTATTCAGATTTCGACTGGAGCTCCAAGTTAAGGCGTTAATGTGTTACAATTACTACCTACATATCTTATTTTTATACTATCTTTATGAATGTTTTCAGGTAATAATAAATTATAATCTACCCGCTGACATGATTTCATTTTCCTGATAATACTAGCATTATTGATTTTGTTCCCCGGCGGTTACCATAACAACCGTGTAGGTTTAAGCTGTTGCAGCTGCAAAAACTCGCCCAACTTTGCTATTGCCAATGGGGTGCTCGAGCACCGACCGAGCTGCTCGTTACTTGATTCATTTGATCACAGTCCATGACTTCGTGAGGTTGTTTAAAGTCTCCATCTATTGTACGCTCATGTGCAATTTGTTTTCGAACACGGTATTTCAAGAATATTGAACTAAACATTTTCACAGTTGTAGAGAAGCACCATCAGGTATATCTATTATAATTTATTATGATTAATAAATACATTTTTAAACTCTGTTTAGAATACATAATACATATTATATAATAATACTTATTATACTGATTGATTTTTATATATTGAACCAGCTAGGTATCTTAACTAAAAATTAAAAAAATTAATTATTTTTATGAATTGTCAAAGACTAACTATTTCAAAAAGATCAAATTTGAAAGTATAAAAAGCATAAATTAAATAATAAATACAATACCATATTATCATACATGATTGATAAAAAAAAATGATCCTGTAATCATTCAATCATAATATAATATGATGACAAATAATATATAACTATAATGATATTATTATGGTACCTCATACGGATATACAAATTACTAATTTTATTATACTTTATGATTGTTTACTATTTCGTATTGTAGATACCTATTACATCTTATTCATAAAGTCATGTAAAGACTACAAATTACAATGATTACATTTTAAGTCCTCAAAGATTGAAACTTTTTTAAAAACATAAGTTCCTATTTATTTTTTAAATTAAATTCCTTTCTTCATTTTGCCTCTGTACAAAATAGATATTAATATTATGTAGCGCTAAAACAAATATTTGAATTTTGTGTCTTGTAGTATGAAATTAATATTCTAAAATGTTGATATTTAAAAAAATTGTATCTTGTATTTTATTTATATTTTTGATAGATAATATGTATGAATGGTTGAATTAACATTAATTTTATTAGGAAATAGTTCTTAAGTTATAAATATAATATTAGATATTAATTATTCCTAAGTAGCTATTGTGAAAATGCAAGAATGATAATTTATATAGGTACCCAGGACAAAATGTATTATATCTATTATCTACCCATACCATAAAGTCATTTAAAATATATTGGTTATATGTTATTATAATATTTAAGTTATAAATACATCAGGTACCTTCATAAGATTAAGTTAAACCACTTTAAGACCATGACGTGTTGTATATCTACCTATAAAATAATATTTAAACCTAGGAATTGAATGTATGTGTCTCATTGACAAGAATATTTTACCGATACGTGTTACCAATACCTGTTAGGTACAGAAAATAATTTTAAGCAACAACTATACATTTTAACACATACAACGTACCTTTACTATTATTATTATTCTAAATGAATAAGTATATAACAGTAATTATAATTTAAACTTTAAAGCATTTCAAGTATTTACATACTGCAGATATTTGAAGCAATTCAAGTTAAAAAACATATAAATGAAGACAATTCTCTCATATCTCTATAAATATAAACATTTAAATTCGTCTGATGATCGAGCGAATATTTATTGTGATCCATATAAAAGTAAAACACTTTTTTTTCATAACTCTTGCTTTTCAAACGTTAAACATACTATGTAAATGCATTACGTCATGTTATAGTTAATTTAATGTACACAAATATAAACAGTAACAAAGTACATTAATAACATTGCGAGGGTGTGGTCCTGTTTTATGTAATAAATGTACGGAGGTTTCAACGTGTTCATAAAATAGCCGTCTCATCCATAAATTACGTTTAAAAAAAGAGCCGTTACAATAAAACGAAGATGCAGTGCCGACTGCGACAGTATTATTTGTTCTTTTTTTTGGAAACGACACACCTCTGGTAATATTTCATTATAATTTATAATAACATGGGTGATGATAAATTTGATCCTGCTGTGCAGTGCGCATAACACGTCTACACCGCCCTCATAGACCGTCATAAGTTAAAATGTACTACCCACCGTTCGTCGCTGTGGTGGATGAGCGGGTGGGCGATTGGGACAGATGAGTGGTATTGACAAATTTTGGTAGTGAACCAACTCTCCGATCACCGACGATAAACACTTTCCCGTTGTACCGCATCCTCATATTACTATTATATTACTATACACATTTCACCCCCGCGTTTGCCGCATCGCCTACACTACTCCGCTCTCCAGTCCCAATTCCCGGGAGAAAATAAAAACATATTTAATACGAGTGTCGTACTTATAACCGTTATCGACGTTATCGACTTGTTTTCAACCCACACGTCATATTATATGTATGTACAATGTACATATTTACTTAGGTTCGCTGATAAAAAGTGAAAATAATATAAAAGTATTTATAATGGGTAATTATGTTTTATGTTGCTAACAGATATATCATATTACAATTTATAAATCATAATAAGTTTCACTAATCACTATCAATGTTTTACACTTTCACTTAAACAGCCACATGCTCTATACAATTATAGACATATAATTAAATAAATAATATTAAATTATCTGAATAAAATAATATTGGTTGTTCACAAATGATAAGGTGAATAGTTTTTCAAATTTTGTTTACAATCGGAAACGTACAATATATTCGATTGATTTTAAAATCATGTTTTTTACTTTATTTCGAAAACTACAATTATTTGGCTTGTAAAAGTGATAACATTTTTTTACTTGATAATTGTGGTTTACGTATTAGGTGTTTGTCCGGCTGTAACAAGATTGCGCCAGTTTTGTCTTTTTAGTTTTTACTTACAAAAAATGCAATATGATGTATGACAACATGAAATATATAGGTCTAGCCCCTCAAACAGTTTTCTAATACACAATTTAAAAATACAGTCTGAGTGATAAACTCAAAGTTGAAGTTCAAAGTTCTAGTTTCGAGCTGTATTTATACATGGTATTATTAATATTTACGTATCATGTTTTTTTTCATAAACGTATTTTTCCAATATTCACTTGTATGTAGGACGTATAGGTATAACGTAAAGGCATACAATTTTCAAGATCGATATTCTATAAAGTATAAGACATCATATGCTAAATAATAACATTTTAGTAATTATTATTTTATAGTACGTTTATGAGTAGTAAGGACTCCAATAATTGAGGTAATATTTTATTGTTATAATTTATCTTATCTGTAGATATCAGTAGCTATGGTTCAACTGGTTCAAGCTATACTGTTACAACAGACTACAGACTGTAATCGGATTTTACATTTGATCTGCAGTTGACTGTTGGTTGTTGTACACTTGTACATAATATTTAGTATCACTGTGTCACTCGAACTTTTAATTTCAAATTTGAGTTTATCTCTTCGACTGTTAGAAGGGCAGGACCTATATTTCACGGAGCGCAATAGTATTGCGTTTTTCGCACGTAAAAAGGTTGGACCAGCGCAATCGTGTTTCACCGGTTAGTCCAAATTTTAAAACAAACAAAACAGTAAGGCTTATTTCTGAGTTTGAAAAATATATAATATTAATATAGTATGAATAAAACATTATCAACATTTAAAAATTGAGCTATGTATATGTATCTTATCTATACAACTTATGGAACTATTTTAAAAGTTGTTGTTTTAATTTTTTGTTCAGATTATACTTCAGAACATTTTTGAAATGTTGTAACACACATTACCTACCCACTTGTACTCTGTTGTCTGTATGTAACAAATCAAAAACAAGTGATCATAAAATAGTTAAAACTAATTTCACTGATAATTTGATATTAATTGTCTTCATAATATGCTCAACTCACATATGTATTATAGTATACGTCAGCAGTTTTATATATACGTTTGAAACCATGATTAAGTTAAAAAAATAAATAGTTACAATAATATGATTATAAATATAAATATGCTGTAAACTAAAAACGTTGTGAGTTAAACAGTTCGTCAACGGGCAGACATTTTAGTGTACCTGATTATTTTCTTAACACTGAGAACAATAAGCTTACTTAAAAGTTACAATAAGACATTATATTTTATTTTTATGAAATTTTCACATTTAATGAAAAAAAAATTAAGCATTAAATGTATGTATAAGAAAACTTCGCTATGGTTTTAAAAAATGCTGTATTCATAAAAAAAAATGATTTAAAATTTAGGAACGTGATAAAATGATATCAATGAGAAATAAAGCCAAAATATGAAAAAAAAAATGCAAAATAAAAATTTTGGATTATTTTATTAGACCATCTAAATCGGATTTTTAGGTCAATAGATCAATGCCTACGTCAATTCAAAACAAAATGCATCAACTTTCGAGTCCTAGGCCTATACAGAACAGCTATATTAAATGGCTATACCTACTATTATTATTTATTTAGTTGGTTTTTTGATATTAATGTTGATTTTTCCAACTGTATTTAGAACATGCAGTGAAAAGTGTATACTGTGTAGGTATAAATAACTTAAATTAAAAAAAAATGTTCTATTTAACGAAAATCTCTATATTAATATGAATATTCATTTAATAGACATATGTCTTCGTTTCCCATGAAACTTCGTAATATGGAAGTTTCACTGTAGTATATATCACATCGATCTTAGACTTTAGAGTGATATAATATTTTCATTAAGATAGTCAATAATTTTATCGACTATTTCAATAAAAAATTTTATTTTTTGTTTGCTATACAGAGAAATATTTTGATTGTTTTGTTTTTTGGAAACACAGTCAACCCCGAGTTGCTCATATTATAATATTATAAATAAGATTCGACGAATAAAAAGATAAACAATTTCCATATAATATGGACAAAACATGATTTATGCAATTCAAAACATCTTGTATATGCAATCGAGAACTACAAATGTAATTCAGTTACATTTTATGGTTCAAGAATAAGTTATACATTTCAAAACGTATGTAATATTATAATTTATAACTTATAATAATATTTATCAATTAAAAATATAAGTTTTATAAAATATTCATGATACATGTTTTATTTAAAACAGGAAATGTGATTTTTATTTAATTTACATCAAGTGGTCAGCAATAACAAGAATCATCAAATATTTTGATGTCACAAAATTCAAATTCGTGCTGTGTAAAATAATTTCTGAGGAATGATAAACAATATACTTCATTCATCGGAATTCGCTGTTTATATATTAACATCTATTATGGGTCGAATGCCTGAATATAAGATTGTTGATCAAACGTAAATTATTTTTGCCATGGTTCCTTAAAATTAAATTTTACTGTACTTCTATACTAGATAATGCCAATTATTTAATTTTAAGTTAGATTTTAAGAAACTTATACAAATTATTGTAATTTATTTAATTCTCAACTTTTGAAATGGACTGAAAATCAAACCAAGTATGAACTACCTTGTAAATTTAAAATAGCGCTACATGTTTACACTTATATTTTAATATATTTACCATGTAGATTGTAGGTAATAGGTACATAGTGTGTACAATTATGTAAACAATACTATCTCAGTTTTAAGCTAATAGAATAAATATAACATTATAAATAATTAACTAAAAATATGAATTGTATTAACAACAAATAAAATTAATTATAATCGATTACAGTACATAATATTTACAGTATTTAGAAAAATTCATATAGTATATTTGACACGGGAATATCAAAAATCAGAAAAACACAACTAAGCGACAATAAACAAGCTGTTTGCTACATGCCTACATCGAAAGCAGGGATTGGAACCCTTACGTTTTTGCAAAACAATTTTTTTAAAGTTTCGGTTTTAATCCTAAATCTTAAGAGTGTGTAATAGTAAAAGTGAAACAAACACATACTACAATTTTGTATGCTAGGAGCAGGGGAGCTAAGACGTCTACGAAAATTGAAACTACCACTTTCAGTCTTGTGTGTCGAATACTGCCAGATTGGACAACAGCACGTCTTACGCTACATTAATCCACTTGCATAAATAACAGGTACCTAATAAACCTTAAAATGGAAATATTATTATGTAATATTGTCTTATGTACATACAAGCTATTATCTGTTTTGGCGTTGAGAGTATATTTTTGTTGCAATAAAAAAGAAAGATATTTTAATTTATTATTTTAATACTTATATTATTATGTTCATTGTCAACCTTAGATCAGTCCAAATATAATAACTACGTCAAACAACCTTACTGCGACGATCGTTTTTCACGAATTGCTATGTGTATATATTATAACATATAGAACCCGTTTAAACCGGTCGTTGAAGTGAAGGTAAACACAACGCTGCCACCAATTTTTTAGTTTAATATACTTTTAAGAAAATAATTATAAGATAAGTGTATATATGTATATATGTATTAATATTATTATTGCAATAACTCAAATTAAAAAAATGATCAACGATATTCATTTTAATTAAATTTATTAGTAATCTTGAGAGCAACAAGATCAACGCTGCAATTAATGTTTTAGTTTAGTATATTATTAAGAAAATAATTGTAAGATAGACATATGTATTAATACCTATTATTATTGCAATAGCTTAAATTAAAAAAATGATCAACGATATTCATTTTAATTTCATTTATTAGTTATCTTGAGAACAACAATAAATGTATTCGTACTTAGATTAAATATATTTTCCAACACCACGGAAAGACATGAAAAAAAATTAAATATAATATGTCGATTTAAGTTCTTTTTAAAGTGAATAAATATTTATTTAAAAATAAGTTAATCGGAACGTTTTTGTTTCAATATAATAACTACAGCAGATAACAATAGCATCAGTCTCAATTCTTAGGAGATTAAATTTTTTATTTAAATATACCGTGATCATATCATATCATATCATTGAAATACCAAATCAATTCATTCCGACCGTTACGGTGTTATCTTTATCATTTTGAAACTACGACTGAACGTATTCAATTGTATCTAATAAACATACCACTTTATATTTTAGGCCGTGCTGAATCAAACAAAACATTTGAATTCAAAGTTTGATTAGTTAGAATTGAATTTCAAACATATGTACCTATTGTTATACCCATTTACCTATTAAACTAACAATTTACTAATTCTTACATTTATATAATATATAAAAATGGATGTATTTACTATTTACATATGTCGGTACCTATGTATGTCCCTTATGTCTGTCGAAACGGCTAGACCGATTTTGATGATGTTTTATGTGTGTGTTTAAGTGTGTTTCCTCAGATGATTTATATTCACAATTAGAGCTGGTAGATAAAACCTGGAGGGTTGCTCAAACAGAGATGTTGAGATTTAAGAAGGCAATTTTTGTTTATACATGGGTGCTGTTGGTTATAAGAAAAATAATTAGTGGAAATTAGTATTTTTTTTTTTATATATCGGTTTACACTTTTTAATCGAACTTTCTCATATTACCTATGAAAGTGGCTAAGAAGAACTTATAGAATTATAGCCGCTCATCGCTCATCGGCGTATCCACAACCAAAATAAAAATAAAACATAATATTCATATAGAGTAGTCATTTTTAATGGGCTATGAAGTGCGCGGGATCAGCTAGGTAGTTATATAATAAGAGCGAATGTACCTACTATGTCTGTTTGTCCTTAATGCATTCCACTACTATTCATTCGATAACAATGAAACTTTGGAAAGTTGTTAAGTACACTCTAGCAAAAGTATCTGGCGTATTACATTCATCCTCTAAAGGGGTTGTAGGGGGTTGTATGAACACAACAGTGGCGCCATCTTTCCGGAACAATAATATAAAATTCTGCAGTTTGTGCAAAAGACAAAAGTACGTATGAACTTGAAATATGGAATTATGGTTCCCCAAATGCTCTTTATATGCTTGGAAATTTCTTATTTCGTTCTTTGGCATACTCATGAGTGCATAACGAATTATTTGACATGTAAGAAAATTATCGATCTATTAAAATAAGAATAATTAATATGGTACTAATTAAATAATGTATAAATATTTACTAATTGGTGTTCTTTCTTATAGATTACATTAGATATTTTGATTAAAATTTCAACATCTCTCCTTGAACATTAAATCATTTTATAATTTACATATTTAAGTCTCATCAAATTTCTGGAATTCATAGAATTGGGTTGGTCATATAATGTGTGCTAACTGCTCAATGTTGGTGACATATTCCAATGAAAATTAGCCTTCATTGATACTTTCAAAATATATAGTGGTAGGTAACAAACATCAATGTGCTTATTTCATTAATTGAATCCCGGATTATTAACATGTTTGATAGTGCTTCGATCGTTATCATAGATATTGATATATTATCCAGTATTAAATCGCCATGAGATACTCATACGAGGTAAAGACTGGACAAGTATGTCTCTGGTCGATTTAAATGCCTATAAAATTCACAAAGATCACCTTTTTTCATTTTAATACGTACTACAGGCACCTCACAATCCTGTTAACAAACCCATTATTTGTGGTTGCAACCTTTTAAGCCTACAATAATTTACACGATCAATATTTGTTGATTTATATTATTTTCAAAAGCACAAGGATCTGATTTGTTTTTTTTACAACCCAAGTTGTAGGCATATTAATTGTTCTGTTCCAGTTCCTGGATGTTTCCTTCTTTTTACCATTTTGGCTGATTCCTATATATTTATTCTTTGATATATTCATAGAGAAGAGCTGTTTTGATGTCCAATTTTTATAGTGCCATGTCCTCAGGATAAACTTAATAACGTCTTGTACTCTTGTAACAGCATCTTACTTCACAACTCTACTTAATATTTCTTAAAAAAAATATACAGTTGCATACATTTTCTTAATATCCCAAACTTAAATATATCATCTATTCTTCTTTTTTCTTGTGCCTAGTTCACAATTACACCCAACCATTGTTTATGTATTTAATTGTTTTAATTTACTACTTAATTTATTTTCTGTAATTAAAATATTTTTTCACTTTGTCCTTTTATTATTCAGAGGAATGTTGGATACCGTAATTGTAAGCTAGGTATCAATAAACTGAAGAACTATTATACACTTTACTCATATTATATTATATTTGTTTTTCTTTGTCAAATCTCAAGGTATCATAGCTCCAGGTTTACACCTAGAGGTATGAAAAATAGTTTAAATCACTCTCCGAAACCTACTTTATATACGCACGAAATTTCATGAAAATGGGTCCAACCGTTTCGGAGGAATCGGTAACAAACATTTTTCATATTGTGACACGAGATTTTTCATATATTAGATAAATATATATATATATTAATATTAGTTAAAATTAAAATTCTCATCATTCACCAGCATCCTTACTGTGTCGGTCGCTTATCGCAAACCACTATGTGATTTAACTTTTAGCAGTTTGTGATAAATGACCGAAACAAGTTTGGATCTCATCTGAATAATTGAAACAAATTTAAATTTGATATTGTTTGAAGAAAGTATTTCAAATGTATAAGTACTAAAAATATATCAATTTGAAGAAGATATCAGTATGTGTTACCCATTTGTGAAGATCCATTAAGGAAGGATGATTCTCAGAGTGATTTAATCTATTGGGGCTATATACATATAACATGTGACCACCGTTTTCTCTATAAAGAAGACATTTCACATGTGTCTATAACATATCACATGTAATTATAAACTTATGTAAATCTGATGTTGGGAGTTTGAATTATAAAAATATTGTAACAGTCTCCATCCCAACCATATAAGTTTATTCGATATTACATATTTGTTTATTTGTATCAAAACTAATATATAGCACTCAATACTATCAAATAAATTAAGAATATATATCGATTGTCGATCGTTAATACTACTTTATTTACTTTCGATAATTGTTCTGGATTTGTCTAATGCAAACAAAAACAAAATGAATTTTTTTTATAAAAGTTATCAAAAAATATATGTATAAATAGTCATACTTGTAAAAGAGGAAAATATTATAGGCAGCGACATAATTGGGTCGTCGGTCTATCACTAGCAGCTATGTGATTTAAAATGTTGTAGTTATTGAATTGAACAAGTTTTGGATTTCATCTGATTGAATGCAACAAATTTAAATTAGATATTTTGTGATGAAAGTAATAATAAATATATTGTATAAATATTTATATTAATTCATATGAAAATAATTTTTAGATTCAAGCAGCGACATAACTGGGTCGTCCGAATGTCACGATCGAACTAATTGATTTAAAATTTAGTGGTTTGTGATAAGCGATCGACTCAAGTTTTGTCTTTCATCTGATCGAAAGCAACAAATTTAAGTTAAATATTTTGTGATGAAAGTAATAATAAATCTATTGTATAAATATTTATATTATTTCATATGAAAATAATTTTTAGATTTAAGCAGCGACATAACTGGGTCGTCCGAATGTCACGATCGAACTAATTGATTTAAAATTTAGTGGTTTGTGATAAGCGATCGACTCAAGTTTTGTCTTTCATCTGATCGAAAGCAACAAATTTAAGTTAAATATTTTGTGATGAAAGTAATAATAAATCCATTGTATAAATATTTATATTAATTCATATGAAAATAATTTTTAGACTTAAGCAGCGACATAACTGGGTCGTCCGAATGTCACGATCGAACTAATTGATTTAAAATTTAGTGGATTGTGATAAGCGATCGACACAAGTTTTGTCTTTCATATGATGTAAAGCAAGTTACTTAAATTTCATACATTTTTAAGTAATTTAAGAAATTAAAAATAATTGTATGGTTCATAATGTGTATATACTATATTACTATATTAGTTCAAATTAAAAACGTTTTCAGGCACCTTCAACCATATAATAATATAATATGAGGAATTCAACAACAACCAATCCTATTTTAGTAGGCCTATATGAAAGCACCGTTTTATAGTAAAAGATGCCTGTCGTCATTATCTATTATTAGATCGGAACTTTTTGGTGTACTACTATTTGCGCAGATACTACATCGTGACCTACAAATTCTTGCTTCAACAATCAACATTCAATACTACACATTTTTCACACATGAATAAATGATTAACCTTTAAACAAGTCAATTTCAAAATGTTTGTAACAATTTGAGTAAAGAAGATGTCTGAATTATCACCATTGGCATTATATTTGTACATTCCACAATACTGTTGATTGCGTTTCAAAGTAGAGATGTATCCTAATGAGACGTTATGACAATACAGCTTATATTAGAATCACCCTTGATTGATTAATTGTTCAGTTAATTGTTGAACTTAGTGAAGTAATTTACCAAAAGGTAAAGTTACTGTGGAATCAGATCACGTTTCATCTATACCAATTTATATTACAATGAGTGGAAGAACGATTTTAAACCTTCTCGATTCATCAGCAAACTTTCGTTCACATGCCTCGTTTCATTGCTTAGACCTACTGGTTACCTGTTTTTTGAGTTACAGTCACATGTGCGAATTTGAAGGCGCTTTGAAACTTCTCTTCTTTTTTTTCTTTAATAAATTTACCGACTTCAACTGTTGATGTGATTAGCCAACATTTTTTAAAATTAAAATACAGATTTAGTAATATTTACAATTATTAATTAACATTCACATATTTACAATTAATTTGAAGTGTGTTACAATATAGTTTGACTAAATTAGAGTTTATTAATGAGGTTACATTTAGTGATGAATTTAATGATATTTGAAGTTAGTTCTTCGTCGAAGGTTTCTTTTATGTAGTTTGGAAGGTTGAGAGACATGCGGTTCTTTGATGGAGAATTCTTCGAGTATGTGTTTAAGTGATGAGAGTTTCACAGCAATGATATTGCATGTAGGTGGATGGTCTTTGTTGTTTAGGGAAGAGTGTGTAGTGAAAGTGTGGCTGATTCTTATACAGGTGAAAGCAAAATCTTGACATTTCCTGAGATCCAAAGGTATATACCACTATTATACTGTGCTTTAGATGAACTATAGTTTTAATATAATATAATATCGTATTTGAGGTACACCATCAACAGAACTAAATACAATATCCTGTTCCCTGTTCGAAATCTTTTCGATAGAAATGGTAGATGTGAAACTTACATTATTATCTGTGATGTGGTAATGTAGTACTGAAGGTGTTAGTGGCTGGGAGCTTGTAGAACTATCTTAATTAGCTTGAGTCACGATAGTGGTCGAGGCGTGCGTGCTATCGGCATGAGGTGCGGAATATGCGGAGAGTAATGTTCTTGATCGGTTTACATTTTCAGAAAATTCAGGTTTTAATATCGACAAAGTGTATTCATAAATCATCATGATGTATACAATGCTACTTGCTTACAGTTCAAGGTTGAAGAATTTAATAAGAAAGAATATCTTCATTTTTAATGAATGTCTGAAGTTCAAATTTTTTTGAGATTGGATATTCAGCCGTTAGCTGATAAATAAAATCATTCTCGTCGTTAGATTTTCTTATTTTGTAGTTATTAATATTGTCTTGCATATTTTATACAGTTTGTATGCTTTTGTTATGCAATGATGTTCAATTTAAAGTTATTTCTGATATTTGTTTAACTGTTAAAAATTGAATATTGATTTATTTTTATTCTATTATACATTTTTTTTACCATTCGTCATACTACTATTTAACATTTAATTTGTGGTTTTAGATTCAGGGTCTGGATGTTGAAATGGTTTCCGAGTGTCAGTGCGATACACACAACAAGATAACAATGGAATATGAATAAGTTAATATTAAAAATTACATTTACGTTTCCATTTATTTTTAAGCAAATTATTAAATATTAACCGTATAACATTTACAAAAATAGTTTTTTAACAATGATGAATTTGGTAGTTATATCAGCAATACATCAGTTTTTAAATAAATCGTGCAACCACCCTTATCCCATCAGTGTAATGACTGTAAGCATTTAACCGAATCTCAATGATACGCTGCCGCGACGACGACTCAACAACCACTCAACCTCTTATTCTATTGGCGAAATGCTTAAGTCACAGACATGCGTATCAGGAAGTTGCTGACGTACCAATTCAATCTATCATGTTAAATCAATAGTATTATTTTTATTTTTTTTTGCATAATATTATTTATATTTTGTAATATTTAACAATATACTATTGAAACTTTGACGATGAACTATTAAAATATTTGGTTATACAATTATTTTAAAAAAATATCTTACAATCAGGTTTTGTTAAAAAAAATTATAATATTAGTTTTTACTTCTTTAACAATACTGAATATAGACTGTATAATTTGTTGATTAATTAGGTTTGATCACGAATTCATTATTAGGACTTCGGACGAATAATTAATGCATCTTATTTAATGACAAAATAAGTGGGTTCTGCTCTGTTGTACATTAGGATTTAGGAGTCTAGAAAGCCACTACAATACATGTGTTAAATTTTATATTCAATATTCATTGTAAGTACTTACCTATACGACAAACATGTATACGATTCTGAGCGATGACTTTCACTCAGCCTATTACATTATTAAGTAAATTGTATGATATTGTGGTGATTTATGAATTTTTATTTTACAACGTCCTTGCAACGTTTCTAAAACGTCCCTATAACGTCCAATAAAACAATCGAGTAAAAAACAAACCATCACACGTAGTTTTCATATACGATAATACGATTTTAGCCCGTAGGTACAATCATGGTGGATTCAATCCACCTTGTTTACATTATATAATTTGTTAGTATATATTTAGGTACAATGAATAATAAATAATTCAATATGTATATTATATTCAAAACCATGGTAGCCACCCTGATCAAATCTGCCTCCCATCACTTACAGGTAAATGCAAATAAAGTTCAAAAGTGGGCTAAGCTCTACTGAACGGTGGGTTCTAGGGGAGTCATAATGAAAACTGAAAAATTCAGGCATTTACAGTTATCGTTTTTTTAATAACAACAAAAAAAAAATCGTTAAATGGGAAGTCAACAAAAACATCCAATGTCAAAACAATTTGAACCACAATAATTAACTCTGAATAAAAGAAATAAATCAGCGATCTCTCACGCTCATGTACAAGTCACAACCTCGAAGTAGATAGTTAATGCAAACTGTATACTATATGTGCTCATTTGTAATTACTTTTTGTTCAACATACCCATCGATATAATAATGCTATAATATTTCAAAAAACTCAACTGATTTCATCATAATGTCTACTCGAGAATGATCAGTCCACAATTTAAGATTTGTGATTTAAATTCTTAACAATCAGCTTTTGAAAATTCTGAAATTTCAAAATATTCAAACTAAATTTATAGTTCAAGGGTATCCTTCAGATAATTAATATATATAATTAACCTAGACGGTTTAGACGTGATATTAAGAAAAATGTACTGGCCGATCTCAAGTAGATACAAAAACGAATTCAAATCCGTTTAAAAAAAAATATCATAGAATTACTAGGTTACAATAAGTGGGTCACTGTAATGGGTGGTGTTAAATTGGAATTCAATAATATAAAATTAATATATGTGATAAACGAATCTGATGTATAGTCAGCCTATACTATTACTTAGTAATTTAGTACATTTAATAATATTATTGTGATTAAAGTAATTTATTTTAGTATTAAGTATTACTACTATAGTAGTTTAAATTCATTTTTGCAAAAAAATTTCATTTTAAAAGTCATTGTGTGTATAAAATATAATAATATATTCTAAAATTTTCAAGTGGGTACCCAAGAATAATACGTTTTAAGCTACAACAAAATAATTTAAATAATAAATTATTCTTAGTTTGTAATTTCGTCCAAATTTGTACAATATATATATATATCCTTAGCTATGAAACTAGTACATTTTATAAATATTTAACTACAAAATAATTTATTCTTTTTCAATTTATAATATTTTTAAAATTTTGAACTTTAAATGCTCATCAAACAAAATCATACCTATGTGTTTTTAATAATTTTTCAACTGATATTGTAAAAAATACGGGTCAAGAGCCTTGCATTAAATTTTCAAGCTTTTTGTATAAACAAATTAAATTGTAGTAACATTTATAGAAAAAAAACTTTAACAAATTGAAAATTGAAAATGTCCGTAAAAAGCTCAAAACAAGTCCAAATATTTTGAAAATGTTAATCAAGTATACTAAACAATAAAATAAAAAGGTGGCGTAAATTTCAAGTATCTTCAACTACTATTCGTTTTTGAATTTCAATAAAATAAAAATATTGCTACATGAGAAATCGAGTGAATATCCTATTTGTAAAAATTGCAACTTCAAACGCTCATAAAAATTTTATTTTACTTTTTGGTAATTTTTTTTTTTTGATAAAGGTAAACAAATTTTTAAGGAATCTTGTATTTAATTCCAAAATTTTAAATATAAAAAGAAAAATGTACAGGGGGCCAGGGGGGGTTATCACCTGTCTTCCGACCGACCAAAGAATTTATATCCCTATTCGTCCTGACGCCGGCCGTATCGTATAATGCTGATCGATAAAAGAAAAACGCAAGTCATCTTGGTATTTTGTAATAATTATTATAATAAATAAACGTTATATTAGATTTTATTAATTTTTTTTTGTTTTTAAATATTATTATTTAACACCAAATATCAATGGTTATTGCCGTCGAGTCGTTGTAAAGCTTTCGCTGACAATTACCACGGATAAATTAAATAGTCGATTCTCAATATTATCATCCGTTGTTTGAATTTTTATATTACGTACGTACGTTTTTTATTCAAATATTGCAAAATTCAGTGGAGACCTTTAGATATTTTCAATGCGTTTTAAGGGCGATATTGTTGAGCAGCATTTACAACAATTGTACGCTACATAGCTTTAGTATAAGTGGTATAACACAATTACCACATAAATGGGGTGTCCATATTAATTATTAACAAAACGGCTACACATAATAAAAAGTGGTCAAATAGTAAACATAAGATAACAACCGATGAGCCACATCATAATAGTGACTTTAAGCGAGTTTAGATCTCGTAGGACCAGGGTCGTATGTATGGATTCGTTGCTATTCGATATACCTTCGTACGTAAGTTTCCACGTCGTCAGCCGGGCGGCGAGTGTCGGCCGACGGCGACAGCTCACTGAACCTCACAATCCTTGCATGGGTTCCTGATACAAATATTCTGATATTAAGATGGCGCACAATTAAAGAAAATGTGGCATAAAAACATGGTTTCGTACTTCAAATAATACTGCTTATTGAAGCGGTTTTCAGCAAAAATATCTATTATAAAAATTGTGAATTAGAATTTTATCTAGAAACGGAAGACGCCCGATTTTTGATATTTTTACTTATTGGTTAAATAATAATTAAGTACAATTTCGTGAACTCCAAAAACGCCAGTATCAAATAAACATAATACAAGCGAGACTATATAGTTATGTATCATAGGTCTAATTATATTATATACTATATATAATATATATAAATGTCAGTAGTGATAAAAATATTGGGTTAAAATTGGTGTATATTTACATATTCCCCCTACGCTTACGCATTATAAGGGGTCTATTACTATTGTGTAGTTAGTTGTTTACAATATACGATTCTGAGAGAAGACGGTTTAATATTACCTACTAAGTGCATTCTATGATTTATGTTTTTTTTTCACACCTGCTCCGAGAGTTAAGTTTTTGATGACGGTTGAAACGATGGAAAGCTACTTTTTCCAGCTGGTTCTAAAGTGGGAATCCCAAAAGTGCCGGGCGGTACACTGGAAATCCCTAAAAGTGATATGCGTATCCCCTGCACAACCAGACACTAAAATCTTTACCAAAGTCCTTGAAAACATAAACTTTTAGTTACATCTTATATTTATGTTATAATTTTCTTGCAAGTCATCCTAGACTGAAATTATAGCTCACTTACAGCAATTACCGCATAAAATACTATTATATTGCTACAGCAGTAATTTATTTTACTGATATAATGGTAGATAGGTTGAATTAATTTTGCTGAAACCATTGCATTTATTGTACTAATAAATATAATTATTTACAAATAATAATTTTCTTAATTTTTATTATAGATATTTATGTATATTATTATTATTTTTAATTTTTTAGTCTAAACTGATCTGCCATAATATGTATGAAAAGGTGTGTGGTTTAAATAAAACTAATCTAAATATTTTAAAAATGTTATTGTGTATTTAAAATAATACCTTCTACTTGTATCCAATAAATTTATATATAATTTATTCATTGAACTTAATTAGTCACTAATTTAGGTAGGTTGTAATGGTACCTAACTACATTTTATTTTATTTTCATATTTACCGATCAACATCTCAGATACTTATAGAACATAAAATGATGTAGATATAGTTATTAATATTATAATTAATAATGAATTAAGATATTAATAAAATATAAAAATACATAATATATGTATATATTTCAATTTGTTTTATCTATAATAGCTAATCAAACCGTAAAGTAGCGGAGTTGAATAGTTGTTTAAAACTATTTTTGGGTAGGTGTATTATGATAACTTATAAACTCCAAGGTGAACTGCCTTACTAGTTATTGTGAATACTTTGATAATTTTATAATACAATAGTACCTTATTGTGTGTACTGTACGTTTGAATCTACATATAAACAACTAATACAACATTATTTAATTTAATCAATATTTGTTTTTAATTTATTCGAATGTAAACACGTATAAATCTGCAATAAAATACTGTAGGTATAATTAAATATGTACGTTGTATTTTACACTTATTTTAACACAACACTTGTTACGCGGCTGCACCAGATATTGATTATAATAAATGGAACGAAAACGAGAGCTCACGGCCCCCCCCCCCCCCCCCAAATCAATCTGGGGTGGAAAACATCCCACTCTAAATGGAGTGGTAGTGAGTCTGCAGCCACCCTCAGCTACGCCCGGGTGAAAGAGATGTACGCAGTTACAATAGATTATATGTCTAAACGGGGTCAAGGACCTTGAAAGATTTAAAATCCCTCAAATTTTAACGCAGTGCGTAGCGTTCACGATTTGAAGAAAATATTTTAAAAATAATTCACCAAGGGATGCCCAGATTTCAGAACTGCAGAAAAAAAACAAAAATACATCCTAGATATTATGTGAGCGGACCACGATAAAGTGGTTGTTTTATAAGCTCGGTCAAACAAACAAAAAAAAAATCAATGTTGGAAATCGAAAAAATTTAAGTTAAAGTTTAAAATACTCCTGAATAATAATCGTGAATAAGGTGAGACAAAATAACTAAGATCGCTATTTTCTGTTTCAATATCTAATCAACATTTTGAAATTCAAATGTCAAAAAAAAAAAAATGTGTGTATATTACAAAATAATTTAAATGTTTTTTAAAAAAATATTAATTTTAATTTTTATATTTAATGTTTTAAATAGCTATAAAAACAAAGTATATGAGATCTTGCATTACATTTTCAAGATTTTTGATTGAGCGTAAACATTCAACTATCAATATTTTAATGAAAAACTCAAAATTAATTGGTTTGAATGATTTCAAAATCTCATGAATAGCTTTATATTACTCCAAATATTTTGCGAATTTCAGCTTAGGAGCTTAGAAAATAATAATTCTAGTAACAGTTGAATGTTTCAAGTTTTTATAGTTAAAGATTTTGACACGGATACATTAATTCTCACGCGCTTCGTATATTGATTACACTGTAACAATGTCCCTCAAATATTTATCTTTAATTGTTGGTGGTTGGTGCTTTGTCATAGTACAGCCAAATAAACTAGATTTTTCTTACTTTTCACCTCAGGTTAAACATTCCTAGAAAAATTTTTTTCGTGTTATATTTGACTATCTATCTTATAAACTAGGTTTCAGTAAAAAAATAATTTATGAACCAATGAAATAAAATTATAATTATAAAGTTAATTAATTAGGTAGGTACTCAAAGTCTGAAAAACAAAAAGCTTAAATTCAAATAATATTAATTGTAGGTCGTTTAATAAATTTAACCGATAGGTACAAATAATTTGTATTGTACCTAACACATTTAAAAATATTACTATTTCTTTATAAGTCATACAATATAGAAGTAGGTAGATACCTAATAAATAATAATAATAACAATTAATTAATTCTTATTTTTCTTTAGTTATAGTAGTTAATGATATTACACAGTACATATATATTTTGTTGTCATAGTGTTTAACGTCTTAGACGTATTACGAAGGGTTGGGTGTATCCTACGAAAGTTTTTTACCTTACAATACTAGAAAAGAAATGCGTATAAAAACAGTATTACGAGCGCGCATTGATGTAGGTTGTCTTGGTGACAAAATAAAATTATCTATACATCTTTAAATCTTACCATACTATAACCCGTAGTAGTCGTAGTACTATAAATTCATATTGAGTAAAGTAAACAAGTAATGAATGATCTCCCTCTATATTATTGTCGCACGTTTCTATACACTTATTGCTTATTTAATATTACAAGGTCTATAGTGTGGTCGTGTGGGTTTACTGCGTCCGCGTATTTATATAGCCTCTACTAGTATCCCAGTGTCGTAAGCAAATACAACATTTTCATTAGTTCATTTGAAATTTGATAATGGTTATTATTTATAATATTGATTGAACGCATTTTTATAATTTGTTTAATACTAGCGATCAAAAGCGATAAGCTGAAACGGATACTATGTGTAACAGTAATTATGTTATTTTCCACGTGGCCCGTCTCCACCTTCCAGTGCCTATTTAGTATACATCAGTGATTTATAAGTAACTACGTATTTTAGATTGTGCAGAGCAGAGCAATGAATGTACTGATTTTACAATAATTATGTTTATGTGTGTTTGTGTCTGTCATCACGTTTTAGGTTGGTAAAAATGCATTGATTTTCTTCAAAAGCATTTTTTTTTTTTGGTAGGGAAGTGAATCTAATTGGTACTTTGGGAGGTCAAAAGTCGAAAATCTCCAATAGTTTTCAAAAACATCAGAACAAACGAACAAAAAACTAAAGAAAAACTGAGATTTTTACAGTATTCGAAAAAACCTATTTTGTTTTATTAGTGTCACTTTAAAAACAATAACCGTAGATACTTGAATATTTCACTGAATAAATAAACTAGCAATTTCTATGCATCACAAAATTATATAATATATAACAACGCTTTTTGAGCAGATGATACCCTGTTAAGTGTTAATATAATTTACATCAAATAAAAATGTAAAAGAACATATCAGGGGAGTAGATGTCATACGAATTTTCGCGAAGATTGGTAGATTATAGTCATAATAAATTTTAAAAAAATTGGCTGAATAATCTTATAGAAACATGATTTTACAAAAAGATAAGCTATGTAACTCCTGCGTAATTTTGTACAAAATAGGTTATTATTTAAAATTAAAAAAATAACTGTCATTTCGCATTTATCTAGGTGGGGGAGGGGGGAGTGACATGTCTCCACCTTTCACCTTCTAACGGGCGTCCTTGCCACTGCCCAAAGCCCACCGGTATATATAATAATTTAATTAATATGAAATAGGGTTAAACATAATCAATAAGTGTTCAATTCGGATTCTCGAGTGTAACCATCTTACAACATACAAACTTCAATAAAATAAAATAGTAGTAATTTATATTTGAATTATAAAAAATGAAAAAATCATAAGAAAATTAAAATTTTTAAGAATATTTTAGGCACTTTTAAAACTTATTATTTATATGGTTCTTAGAACTTATTAATCATCGAACATTATTATACAATACACGTTTATTGATAACAAATAATTAAATATGTACTATACTGTCCACCGTCGTTGAAGGGGTCGGTGCCCCTCCCCCCCCACCCATCCCTACCAACCATACCATGGTGCGCCACTGCTCCCCTTCCACATGTTGCTATGGGTTACCAGCCCGTGATAGCAGAGACCGACTCGTCTCGCACGTTGACGAGGCGCAGTGCGACGGCAATAATTCCTGCACTTGATTTTCGTGACCGACCTGTACAAGTCTATTGCAAAATTTTTCATTTCAGCAACAGTACAGACACATCACCTAGATAGGTATATAATGTATATTTATTGTTAAACGACTTCCGGGTATCATTACATCCGATACCATTTTAACTGTTTTGAAATTAAATATTATAATATTATATTGGGTTAAGTACCATTTATTTTCATATCCTGTTTCATTTTACAGTGCCTGTATTATTCAACAGGTAGCACATTAAATTGAGTCCTATACAATGCTTTTATTTTATTTTCAGAATTACCGTCGAAAATTATGATACTGAATACTATGATGGAATATGCCCAAGCTATGTTTGAGGCAGAAGTACTTTGCAAAGTTTTCGTAAAAATAGCTAACGTCTGTCATGTAAGACAATACATTTTAATATTTATACCATATACAATATGCATAGCTTATACGTTGTATGGTGATAGCTATTAAGTACCTATCAACAATGTAAATTAAAATTTTTAAGGAATTGGTTTAATAGAATCAGTATACCTACTCTTATTAATTACTTGGTCAAGGTTAAGTGAATACTCCTATTATTATATTATTATAATTTATAGGTGCCGGGTATTTTCAATTAATTTTGTGTTTTTTATTTCTATATGAAAGGTATATAATTCTAATTACAAAAAATAACCTAGAGTATTTGAACAACTAAGTCATTTATTTTACTTGCATGAAATTATACTGCATATGAAATTCAATTCAATTTTTGTTTTTCTATTTTGTATTTTAGGTCATTAATATTACCATCTACTCAATGATTTTCGCGTGCCCACGTAAGTATTTATTAACTTTCTTTGTTTATTTACTTTATAGTTGTGTATTAAAATATCTGTTTTACAACAGTAGTTATATAACTTATAGGTGTCTTAACTATATACGTAGGGATAACAGAGGAAACTCGGAGAACCCTGTAATCTCATTATAAATCGTATTGTGAAAAAAAAAAATTTGAAATTTTTAAAACAAATGTGAAAAATATATGTTCAATATTTTTACAATTTTTTATCGTTGTTATTTAAGTTTTACATTTTTGAAAGATAAAATAGGTCCCTGCATTCTTAATTTTATATTCCAAAGCAAACTATTTAATATTTATTAGTGTAATTCAAAACATTAAAACCCATAGATATTTTAAGATTATAGACGAGCCTATAAATTTGGATACCTGCTTTTCCTTAATAGTTTACTCCACTCATCTAAACTTTAAATATTAATATTGCTCAAACATTTAGTTCACATTCACTTCACTATTATTTTATATATTTTTTAAAATTTTTATTTTTTTTAGAATTTATGAAATAATTAACCATTTACACCACTTAATTACGATTTTTAGTTTTAATTTTCTATAATATAAATTGTTTAAGTATTTGATTTAGTATTACCTATATAGCACAAATATTATTGTGTACCTAAATATTAATTGTAATAATATTTGTGCTAGCATGCTTGTTAAGAATTATATTGCATATACCACTACCTATGAATATGGTTTGGATTTGAAAAATATATAGGTACCTTGCAATATCCGTTTTTGTGTTTCAGTCATTCAATTAGATTTCAAAGTATCAGAAATATATTTTTTCCCCATACCTGAACTATCTCTAGAACATATAGTGAAAGATATTTATTTGTCTGAATTGCGTATGTTATTTATTACCTTCACATTCATTTGTCATATTCAAAAAGTCTACGAAAGGGATGTACCAATATTTCAAGTGAGTAAAAACATAGAAAAGTTAATCAACTCATTTGAATAAATATAATTAATTAATCCTAAAATAGTATTAATACTTATATTAATTTTATTTTTAAAAATTAGTGATCAAACGGGTAAGGCAGATTAGAGAGATATATCTCCCTCCTAGTAACTTTTATTTCAAATATTTATAATAATATATACAAATATACATACATTTATCTTTCTATATTATATAAAAAAGTGAGCAAAGCACGCAGAGCCCCTTGGTATATATTAATTATTTAAATAGTAATGTTATTTTATATAATGATTAATATTATAAAATTACTAGCTGTACAACCCGACTTAGCCCAAGAAAAAATAATCAAATATACTTTTTGCTACTATATAACTGTACGGTTTTAGTGATTTAGTGTATCTAGATTCTCGGCTCTTCAGTTTATGGGAAAATCAGCGTCGATGTATCCACTGCACTGCACACTTCGTACATTTTCGAACGTGGTTTAAACAACTCTTTAAACTTTCCTGATATTTCTAAGAACAGTTAGAAATTTTCGTAAAAATAAGTCAAGGAGTCTTAGAGTACCTATATAAGATACAAAACATTATTTTTGATAAACTACCTATATGTAGATTCTATTATAAAGTATCCTTCATTTCAATAAGCAATGGCACCCTATGTCTATATTATAAACAAAAAAATATTCGATTTCCGTTTGCTGAAATAAATTATCTGTGTGCCTCCATCTTCAAAATTTGAATTTTTGAATTTAATTTATTTGGGTTGAGATATTATTAATTTATTTATAGTCCGTGGCCAGAATTTTTAAATATAATAACCACAGTTATCATCTGATAATAAATCAAACAATTATAATAATAATAATTTATTAATATAAAGTAGGTACCTACCTAAAAAACCTTTTTTAGCTAATATTTTTTATTAATTAATTCAACTTAGGTGGGTCGTAGATATATCCTTTAATTTATTAATTAAGTTTTTAACGATTAAAATGCAAGTTAAAAAATCAGCCTCCCCCAACCCCCCACCTCCTCCCAGACAAAATCATTTGATTACCATTGACAAGTTATATCAAAGCAAATGTTAAAAAAGAATACACAATGATACGTATATCAGATAATTTATTAGTTGAAAAATATTTTTCCAAGAGGCCTTGGTTCTTGAAACTGTTGTCTAAGTGTGTAACCAAACAAATTTTGTTTCAGGATAAACGTATTATACTTATACGTTGTTTGTTATCAAATATCACAACATACTACTTCTTTTCAATACTGTATGCTGTGTTTAAAGGAGATATAATATGTAAATGCCACCCAGAATTACGGATACTACAAGCGCTAGTGTGTACGTAGTATTTACATAATATGTACAAAATATCAGAGGCGGCTCGTGCTAAGATGTGATGGTGCGACCGCACTCCCCGAGTAAATTTTTAAAATAAAATTATATTTGTAATTATACTTCTAATAGTAAACTAAATAGGAATCACGATAGTGTATATGACTATATTTCTTTCAAAATAATTTAAAAGATTCAGAATTGTATTGGAAAATATTAATATTTGAAGAAAAATATCTTCTTAATCCGGTAATTATACAAATTAACGAAAAGAATAATCTAAAAATATTATACGAAGGCTGGAGCGTTTAACGTGTATACTGTATACTGTATGGTGCAGCAGTCCGCGTCGCACATAAATAATATGTGTTATACGGGTTATATTATTATGATTATATTGCGACAATTCTCATTGCACATTTTCGGCGGCTATTTGTGGGAGGCTGTTGTATTTGTCACAGTGCGACGAGCATACGTTCAATTTGTGGACTGCAACGGTGCGGGCTGTGAGTCGCGGCGGCGGTAAGACTATTACGAGTATTACCTATGCTATATTATTATTGTGCGATAATTCTCGTACATTTTCGGCGGCGCGCGACCTGCGGTTTTGTATTTGTAGCGCGACGAGTTAGATATTTACGTCTAAAGATAGTAGCTAAAGGAGATATTACTGATACTATTCATATCGTATCATTTTGATTATTAAAAAACATTTTATCGCACTCCCACATCAAACTACCACGAGCCGCCACTACAAAATATTGTAGCAAAACCAAATTGTTTGATAATTAAAAATCGTTATTACATTTTTAGGCAATTTAGTCATGATCAGAAGTATTGCATGATTTGGTATGTACCTACATTAATGTCGGTAGGTAGATAGTTCATATAAGCTCAAGTTCAAACACAATATTATGAAGAAACATAGGACCTATTGAATAACACGTTGTTAAAAAAGTTCTGTCGGATCTCAAATGTTATAATTCTGCTGAAAAGCTCAAAACTGATTAAAGCTGGTAAAATCAATGAAACTACAGCTGTTAATGTGTAAAAGTATAGTACAGTCTCTAGAGTACCTGTATCTTATATAGAGTAGCAATATTAAGGATTTAGTACACAGGATTCACGGATTATATCTAATGATCTGGACTCAGTCGGGCATTACTTTTTAGAGGCTAGGGAGACTACAATATGCAGATACAATTCGAATCTATTTTAGCTTTATTTTTTCAAATATAGCACACATCACTGACATAAAAGTTCAATCTATATCAATAATGAATATAACGGGTGATTCAACACTCATTATTATTTCAAAAAGCATTTTTTTTTTTTTTTTTAAATGATTGTACATAATTTCTAGCAGTTTAAAAACCACATTTTGAAATATATATACACATAATCATCAACAATTCTTAAGTTTTTACTTTTATAAACGAAAACGTACAGTTTTAATTTCATATTCCAAAGGAGAATATTTTTCTGAATATTTCGATACACAAAAATCGTATTTAGGACTAGTAGTTTGTGAGTACCTTATAATTATTTAAAGTTTATATAAGTGGAGTGAAGTTATACTCGGTTATCCCACAAAATGTTGGTCAACTAGGAATCCACTCATAAAAACATTAAAAACTTACTAGTTATAACTCATAAACTACCCATCATAAATTCGATTTTTGTAAATCGAAATACTTAGAAAAATATTCTAGATAAATTAATTATGTTATAACTTATAACTGATTATTCAATTGCGTACAAATTTAAAAAATATAAGAATAAAAAATATTTTTGAAAACATGATACTTTTTGGACGATGAGTGTCTTACGTTAAATGAATCATGCGGTATATATTTATTTTTTAAACTTTTACAGGTCAATATAATAAATGTAATGTACAAAAAACATTAATCTAGTGCTTTTATGAGTACCTAAAAAAATAATAATATTTCTAATATCTGTATAATTACAAACATATTATGCAGATAATAGATATCAAGACTTATGAGTTATAATACAAATTTAAAAATAAACCATTGTGTATCCCGCAAATAAAGCCTGATATGCTACTGACTAATTTATTAATGTTTTATGTTTTTTTTTTTATTGCTTGATTCGACAGAGAGAAATGTTCGGTTTTATTGTTATAAATTTTACAAATAATTATTATTGTTGTAATTTAGCACAATAAAGAGTGTATAAGCATATAACATAATCAGATTTTTAAATGTATAAAATAATTATTTTGAATATCTACTTACCTACTATATAGTCATATAGAATACCTAGTACCTACCTAAAGTAAAATGTATTTCTAATAAACGTGTGTATGACAATAATTATAGTACTGTGTTTTATTTTAAGCCCATTTCTTTTATGAAATTGTAATAATTGTATATTATACCTACATTTTAATGCATTATTTAAACTGAATGACAATTTTACAGGATTTTCTTGTAATCAATAAGTCGATTTTGACTAAAACAATCATGTAAAACTAACTTTAAAATAAATATCAACTAATATTTTAACAACTTATGAGGAACTTTTATTTATGTTCAAGATTTTTCGCTTAACGACAGCAAATTTTTTAAATTTGAAATATCTTAATAACTCAAAACGAAGAAGAATATTTTAAAATTTTCATCGCGTATAGAAAAATATAAAATAAACATAGTTATTATCGGTATTATCTATAGTTATTTGTTTTTGAATTAAAACACAATAAGAAAATTGTTCAAAGAGAATTCGTTAATTTACGGAGGAGTATCTAATGTCAAAAAAAATTGTAGTTCAAAAACTCATAAAAATTAATTTGAGTTTCCGAAAGATCTTTTTTATTTTTGTTAAAGGTAAGAAAACTTATGAGGTATCTTGTACTCACTTATTACATTTCCAAATCTCATAGAAACTAATGAAAAATTTTTATTGTTTGTAACTCAAAATAATTGTCAAATTTTCGTGATTTGAGCGAATTTTGTGAAAATTCTTACTTCAGACGAAAAAAGAAGATGAATAATTTTTTTATTATCTTTCATAATGTGGTACATAATATATAAATTAATATTATACATATTACCATGATAAAAGAACATGGTATAGTGACATATTTTCCAAATAATTGACGGACTGCGCACACAAATCACGGTTCTTTTGATTGGTCAATAGATTCCCGCCCAAATGCATTAATTTTAAATAGTTTATCATCATTTATCTAAAATAAATAGTAAATTGCTATCATTTAATATACTATTAAATTATTATCTTAATCATGATAAAAGAAATTAGATCTTAATATTATCTTCTATATTTTTGATTTTTAACTTAATTACCACGGAATAAGTTATTGTGTAAAGCTAATGCTACAAGTTTATTAGTTATTCCTTCGTCATGCCTGTTTGCGTGTATTATGGCTGTACAACCGTTAGCAAAAAAAAAAAATGGATTATAAAGGATACCTCGGTGCATATCCATTCTTTTCCAAAAGATGAACAGCTAAGAACTATTTGGCTCAAACAAATTCATTGGGACACCAAGAAAATAAAAAATATAAATTTTAATACAGGTATCACTAAAATCTTAATATTCCTCAACAGTTAATGGTTAACTGTAGTTAAAAACAATAATATTGTAATTTTTAATACGGAAATATAAAATTGGATACTAAATGAAAACATCTAATAAAAATTCATGATAACGGTTATTGATGATAACGTAACTGAACGGCGCGATGCCCACGTCACACGAATGCGTATCACATAAATGTCATCATACCATGTTCTTTTATCATGCATATTACTAGTTTGGGTATATTATGATTATCTTGTGGTTATTTTTATAATTATATGTCAAAGCGTGTCTCCACCAAAACGCACGGACGTACGGTCATACGAATTATTGGTCGAGATGAATTCCGTTTATGTACGAACACTATTCATACGCGTGCGGACCTGTTCGATCTGGTAGCAGCCATACGATAAAATGTTGTCGTGAGTTCAAGTTTTTCACATTTCGGCATTACGCGTCAACCGTGAAGTGTGCACTATTTTATTATTTATCAATTTATTAGTACCTTATTGTATTTTCATACATGGAGTGATCAGAGTTGCAAATCTTTGTAACTTATACAGTTGTATAGAGAAAAAAGGGTTCTTTGGGATCCCCTGGATAAAAATTGTAAACATATTTTTTAAAAAAATCAATAATTGGGAAGAAATTGCAACCAAGATGAACACAGACGATGTGACCAATGTGAAAATAAAATAGATAGCCTTCAGGGATCTTATCATCGAGAACGACAAAGGCAAGATACTTCTCATCGTTCAGATGATGGCACAGATGATTTATATAAATCCAAATGTTTGCTTTCAATGATAAGCAATTCTGGAATGATAAATATTAGAGAAGACAAACAAAAGATACGATGAATATAAATCAAATGGTAAATATCTAGACAGAATAATAGTGTATGACTATTATGTTTAGTATTTTCTCACAAAATTTTATTTTACTTTTCAATATATTTAAACAACCAATAATAATCAAAATATAAAATAAATCTTTAACCACTTATTAAATTTTATTGTTTACACTCAACGTTAAAAATACTGAGTTGAAAAATCATAAGCTATATGTCCCAATTGGCCATTTTGGTTTGCATATAATAATAAAAAACCATTTTAATATTTTATTTTAAAGTTGAACCGTAAATCTATATTGATAAACGATCCGGACAGATGGATATCCATAATGTTGAAGACCAAAGACTGAACAATAGCAATTTTAATATTGTATGCTCCACATAAAATATACTTAATAATTCTTGAACTAATTGTAATTACAAATGTTAAATAAATAAAATATAAAACATGTATCTACCTTCCCAACGAATTATACTTAATAAAATATGTAATTTTGTATTATAATATAGTTTAAAAATGGCTTGTCATACAACAAATTTCAAGTTTCTGATTATCATTATTAAATAATCATCATCAAATTGATATACTTCCAGAAGAATTAATAGACTTGTTTGCAGAACAACATTCGAGACGTTTAAAATTTCTTTTATAAAACTTTACTTTTAATTATATTATTTTTAGACACAAATATTTTTAATTTTAATACTTTTTTATGTGCGTTCACTTATAAGTTATACGTATAATACATTATAATTAATTATATATTTTAAAATACCATTATACTATTATATAAGTGTGTTTATAAAAATATGCATTAATGTAAAAATATTGGCCCCCCCGTCCCTCCAAAAAAATCCTAGGTCCGCCACTGTTCAAAATAATGTACTTGCAATTAGCTATCCAATCATGTGATGTAACAAATTATTTATTTTAGTAAAGTAATATAAAGAACAATGTTTCAGCCATGTTTAATAAATGAGTGTATTGAACTTATTAATTTGTAAATTAACAAACAGTAATAGATAATAATATGTTTAACAAAACATAAAGTAATAGGCATGGCATTTTTTTTTAAACTTAATTAACTATTGGTTGTTTTTGCTCATACGGCACCATTTACTAATTCTAGAGTCTTTATATGTTGTGTGACTTGTGGTGGTAAATCAACTATCGGTTGTTTTTTGTTCATTTGGTGCTGATATAGAAACGTCTTTTTCGATTTTAATCGGTTTGTGTACCGTTTCTGTGTCAGAAGTCTTTATAAATTGTTGTGTAGGTGGCGAATCAATCGATTTCAGTTGTTTCTTAGATGACAAAGGTATTGAAACCGCTTTTTCAGTTAGGATTGGTGGAGACGTTGATTCGGCATTGACATTCTTGATTATTTTAGGATATTGTGATGATGAACCAATATTGACATGTGGTCTTTCGTTTGTTGAAGATATCGATACTTCTTTTTGCTCAAAAATTGGCATATGTATCGGTTTGATGGCCGGAGTTTGTATTAACTGAGACGGTGTAGGCCGATTAGCAACAGGTAGTATTTTTCGGTCATACAATACGCTTACAAGTTTCGGCTTGTTTAAATTAATTGATAGAAGGGGAGAAAATGGTTTGTCTTCAGTTATCAAACCTTTCTCTTTATTCGATATATGAGGTGAAAGTGTAGACAGCTTTAACGAATTACTCTGTTTGTCGCTATTTTCAGTTATTAATCCTGCTGTATCAACATTATTGTGTTTTTCAGTTGGCCGTACTAATGGATTAATGACGGAATGCTTAATAGATTTGTAAGGTAATGGAAGGGTCAATGACGGCTGAGTTAGTTTGTTGTCTAGACTTCCATCGACTAATTTATCTGATATTATTTCGACTAGCTTATGTTTTGGTGCAGCAATTAATGATTTGATTTGGGTCGTCGTATCTTGTAAGCTTAATTGAAGTAGTGAGGGTTTTGAATTTTTGGCAATAAGATTTCCTTTTTGTAAAAGTGGTACTGCAGTATGATGTAGCGGTTCATGATAAACCATATTCTGTGAATTAATGACATTTTTGTTTAGACGTACAACTTTTGATTTTTGAACCATCGAATCACCATTTGCATTGTTTACAAGTGCCGACTTCATTTGCCACTCGCTCGTTATTAGATCTGGTTTATAAGGTTTGTTATTTTCGTGTGTAGGACGGTTATAGCTTCGTAAAATAGCATGCCTTTTTACGTGACATGATGACTGTTTACTCAAATCCTTAGCTAAGCCCGGATTTTCAAAGTTAACAACTCCTTCTGAATCAGGTAAAGATTTGTAGTTATTATGATCAACAGCTGGTGGTGCATTTTTCAAACAATCACAAATACGTGTTGAGTACCGTACTCGACTGCGTAATAATTTACTATCTTCATTCAATTCAACACTCTCAGATAGGGAAAATATAAAGTTCCACAATGATACGTGAGTAATTATTGTTATCCACAACAATTTAGATAACTGAAAATACAATAAAAAATAATAATAATAAGTACAAAATTTATAAATACTTAAGACATAAAAATATCATTAAAAGTAAGTAATAACTACATATAATATTCAAATTAAAACTGAAGAATTCTATAATTTAGTATATACTAGTGTACTGCTAAACACCAACATCAACATGCTCGACCGTGTTTTCTATAATATACAGTTTAAATAAAATAACTCTAAAATATAATTAATGCATCTGTAAAATTTAGTATGTGTTGAAATGTTGAATGTAGCTCATCATTTAGTAGGTACCTAACTTTTGTGATCTTAAAAGGATATGTTAAAATTGAGTTAAACAATAAATTGTTGCATACGAAAAACAATTATAAGCGGAGACAGTCGGTCAACCAATATTACTACATATTTATATAACAATTAAAGACATTTATTTTTTGGTAGGTTGAATTAATTTTTCCCATTTGAATCTCATTAATAAACTATTATTATTATAACAGTAGAGATGTACCTAAATATTTATATTATATATGTATAGTGTAATAAATTAACTGTTAAAAAAAAATAAAAAAAAAAAAAAAATAACGTAAAACAGGGAGAATAACTCAAAATTAGTTTGAATGCATGGAAAATATATTGTGTATTTTATTATAGCATAGTCAATTAATAACTAAGTAATAATAGATAACATACATTAAATATTCAAGTATTCAAGTATAATATTTATAAATAACAACAAAATAATTTTCGTTTGATTGTTATGTCCTTCGTTTGAATATACTATTTTGTTAAAATTTAAACTTTAAATGTCTATAGAATAATTATTATTGTGATTATTCAGTTTTAGATATTCTGGTTGCAGTAAATATTATACTCTTGAGGAACATTATTCTAAAATTGTAAGTCGTAGCTGTAAAAATTAAAATTCTATACATTTTTAACTACAAAATATTTGTGATTTTTCAACATTTTAACTTAAAATACTCATGAAAATAATCGTTCCTATGTATTTTGAATATTCTTAAATTGCTATTTGAACAACTAAAATGTGGACATGTGATATCAAACAATAAATTGTTCAAGTTTTTTACTGACACTAAAATGTCTTATCAGTACAAATTCCTATGAATGTCTTAAACTTAGTCTAAATATTTTTAAAAATGTATTGAGTTTAGAAAATTATGATTTAAGTTACAGTGAAATATTTCGAAATTCTACTCGGTATAAAATACATCTTTTAAATTACAACAACAATAAAAACGTTATTTTACTGGTGATAATATATCCGATTTCGTCAAAATTTTAACTTCTAAGCAGTTCTAACAAGCTAAATTTCTTGTAGATTTACTCAACTTTTTTTTATACCAGTATTATTAACTTGCGACTTGTGAGTTGTGAGGAACCTTGTATTAAACTTCCAAGCTATTTGGCTTACCAAAAAATTGCTAAGAAATATGTTATTATAATTGCGGGAGTACTCTACCAGACAATATATGTAAGTCCGGAACTCAGCATTGAAATGTCAACCTTGAACTTATGAGTAACCATGTGTGAAAAATCTTACCATGACTATTCCGGAGCCTACAGTCTTGTATGCACTATTATGGCCACCACACACTACACTAGGTTATACGTAGGTTGCGATTTGAATGCTTCGAGTGTTAATAACTTCTTAACACCCTAAAATCATTATAACAATATCTTCATGTATATATGAATTATATTTGTTTGAAATGCTGACTTGCCAAACTGTTTACCTTGAAGAAAATTATGTTAGGTACATTTTCTTCTTAATTGACAATTGTTCAAGATACGCCTTATAAGAAAATCAATAAAATGTCAGAACTAGGAATTTTCATATAATCGGAGTACCATATTATGCATGTATAAATAATTCGTTTAACTGTTTTTATCCATAGTAATGTAACTAACATTTTTAAACATAAGGCATCACATTATTATTATATTATTATGAAATAAATAATAATTAAATTAAATTTTTTAATCTCAATTTTAAGAAAATTTCTATCGGCTAAATAAATAATAAGTAGATCAAATAAATCAACAAAAATTTGATTTTTATTATAACATATCAATATTATTATAAGTGATTATTACCAAAAACAAATGAAAATAATTAATATAAAAATCATTTGTACACTGCAGTGACGTGGCGAACTTCATTAACTTATGAGGCGCAATAATTTATATTGTCAGATAATAGATGAATTTATTTAATTTGCTTAGTAACTCAGACTTGGGTAAAAATTTTTTAAAAGGTATTTAAAATAAATATTCGAATAATCATGAAAAATAATGTTTGAAATATGTATATTCGAATGCTTAATAAAAATAGTATTAAGAATAAAGTATTTTAAATACATTAAAAATATTCCAAATACTTTTAAAATACGTTTTTGTTTCAAATATTAAGCCAATGATACTTTTCTTCGTAAAAGTTTGAAATTAACGCCAACATATTATCTAATTCATTAATTCTAAATATAATATGATTTTAGTTGTGTATACTCAATTTAAAAATTTTTAAATGTGTATAATATTGTAAAAATGACCAAAAAACATGGAAAACAATTGTAACTAAAAATAAGAAATATTTTAAATAATTATGCAGAATAAACTTGGGGAAAGTACAAACAACACTAATAATTGTAAAATTTACAAATATTTATGATATTTTCAATATTTTAACTTCAGGTGGTTATAAAAAATTGTGCTTTTGAATTTTTGATATTTTTAGATTTCTATTAAAGTTACAACTTATGATTCACTTTGTTTATGTGTATGTAAAATGTATACAATTGTAAGTAAATCAATTTATCGTAAAACAATTGTTATCATCCACCATAAAAATATTAAAAATTAAAAGTTGTTTTTTGAAATAGTTTAAAATTAGTTTAGATACTTCGAAAATGTCATATGTTTTAAGTTTCTAAGATTAATTTTTTTTTATTATATCAAAATAACAAAAATTATTATGAGATATACTCAAGTGAATATTCAATGCCTTCGTCCAAATCTAAACTTCAAACACTCATCAATTGTAGGGACCTATGTGGCTTTACGTAAAAACTTTTTTCAAACTTCAGTTGGTATATTTAATATTTATTTACAAACAGATAATTTGAAGGAAAGAAATAGGTTAGGTTGCAGTTTACATCATTGTAAACATCATAAAGTATAAAGTAATTATAATGTACATTTGATCTTCGGAGTTCGGACTACATTATAACTTGTCTATAAGAGTACTGACGCACTCCGGCTATGAAAAAGGTACAAATTAAAAACGGAAAGCACTCGGAATAATAATCCAATTAATAACTCATTTTCCCCAAGTTTCTTAACTTTTTAGTAGAAATTAGTAGGTATTTTTTTATTCATTTTTTTTTGTCATTCGTTAATCGGGCAGATCAGTTAATTATGTATCAAATTAAATTTTCGCAGATTGCCTACCATGGTGGCTGAGTTGTGCATATAGCCGCTCATCGACGTGTACACAATCAAAATAAAAAATATTATTCATGTAGAGTATGCACCTAACGGGGTCCGCAATCCACAGCAGATCTATATTTCTTACATGATAAATGATAATATACTGCTCGCATAATCACGATAAGCGAGTCTCATATTATGGAGTTGACATTTTTAACGGGCAACGAAGTGCAAGGGATCAGCTAATATGTTGTATGATTATAATATATAGGTAATGTTATAGTATCAAATTTTAATAGGATGATCAAGCTTGTAGAACATTTTTTTTTATTCATTTACTTAAATGAAAAAGACTACAGTCAAGGGTACACAATTAATTGGTACACTGCACCGATTGTTGGTGATAGAGTTGTGGCCAGGTGGCTATCGGTTTGAGGCTGATATGCAATACGCCAATACACACACTGAACAACTGGTAGTTGCTGCACTGGAACCATGAAAGATTTTTAACTGACAATTAAATTGAAATTTGTATTATAACTGTAAGTTTATCACAATATATAATTTAATATGAATTTTTAAAAACTTTTGCGATGACAACAAATACAAACAGAAATATTTTACTGAGAGAGAACTACGAGGAAGCAAAACACAATATTCATTTATCATTATATAGATTGGAAGGCTTGTTCTAAAAAAAAAAATTAAAACTGCGATTATTTTGCAGACCACTTGCTATATTTCTGAGCATTATATATTAATTCCAAGTGTAAGGAGGCTTCTGTCGAAACTGGTATTAGAGTAAAACGGTTCTAGTTCCTACCCTACTGACTACTAGTATTGAATCATTATCATTTGCATTTTTAAAGTTATATCGTATACTAAAATTTACTTTTATAAATAGTTATGCACAAATTTTTTTAAATAAAAGTAATGTTCAAATTAAAAATGTCAGGTGAACATAAAAAGAAGCACAGAAGTTGCTTTAATAAAAGGAAAAATAAAGTAAAACAATATTTATAATACATCAGTCAAAAAATGAAACTAAGGGCTTGTAACTATGAACCTGAAGCCAACATTAGTTTTAATTCTTGGCTATATAGAGGGGTTTGGTAATACTCGTTGTTGGCCAGAGTATGTCGGCCGATAAACGGCCCAAAATTAATATTGAAAGATAACCCGTCCATAAATGCATTCAATGTTTTTAACCTAAATAATAGTTATAATATGTAAACGCTTGAACATTAAATTCAAGGTTCCTCATAAGTATCTTTAATGGAAGTTAAAGATATAAGAAATACATATTATGCACTATCATTTTGTTTAATATGCATTTAAAGTTTAAATTTTGACAAAATTTATCAAAATCTCCAAAATGTTCCAATTAAAAAATTCATACATTTTTCTATTGATTTCTAACAAAAGAAATTTCGATATAAGATTCCTCAAAATTTTGTCTTACCTTTAACAAAAAAATAAGATAACCGGAAAGTAACATTAATTATTTATGAGACAACTTGTACACCTTTTTTATGTGCCTATAGCTATAATCATGTAAATATAAATACATAATATACATTAGTGCATCTCTATGTACATATTTTAATAACATTTACTTTAGTTTAAAGTGAACTAATATTTCGTAAACAACTGTTAAAGATTTAAATTTAATTAAAAAGATTAACTTTGAAAACTAATTACCTTTTTCTAATTCTTTATCAAGCTCTTGTTCTTTTGTTCGACGGCTGAAAAGATTCATTAAAAAATTTAAGATTCCAACACAGAAAACAATAATTAAATTTTGGTTAATAGTTGGATAAATTTTAGTTAAGAGAACAATATTTTTAATGATATAATATTTTATTTTAATGTCCCAACAAAATCATTTATTTGCATATATTATTATTCAAATTTGGTTGCTTTATTTTAATATTACAGTATTTTAGAAATATAATAACTAATAATACAATATTGTGAACGACGGCGTTAACAATCCTATTTAGTTATACTATCCAAGCACTTTATTTTAATTTTACCACCGTTCGATTTTGTGATAATAACTATTTCAAAGATGTTAGAAGTAATACAATATAATAATAAGCTGGATTATTGGAATTTCTCATGGAATTCCAATGGAAAATAAAATAGACATTATTATTGAAATAATCTATTTTTAAATTACAATATATTCAATATTATTTATTTGTTTACGCGTTATGCTGTTATCATACATTTCTTAAATATTTGAAGCCCCTTCAGACTAATTATCAGACTCAGTGGCGTCGCCAGGGGGGCCTGGGCGGGCCAAGGCCTCCCTAAATTTGTCTTGGCCACCACTAGGCTGTCTAACCACAAGAGAAAAAAAATTCTTTAAATTTATAATAGAGTACACATTTTTAATGTAAGTTTGTTGAAAATGATATCTAATATTAAAGTGTGTAAATATTAAGTAATATACCTATACCTATACCTACTATCAATTAAAATGAAAACCAATAATTATGTGAAAACTTAGTGTATGCAACACAATCTTTACAATAGTGTATAATCCACCTACCCTATATTGAGCCTATGAATGGGAAAAAGACCACGGTTGGACTTTTTTTGGCTCTACCAAATTTTCAAAGGCCACCAATGGACCTCCCAAAGTTAAAATTCCTGGCGCCACCACTGATCAGACTGTAATGTTTAAATATTTAACCTCAAATTTAACAGTCCCGGATACTCAATACTGTCAATTGCAATTGGCATTACTCATTATAACTTTAACTTATCTGTTGTTGTATCAGAAGTTCTGAATGATCAAGGTATCTAAAATATCACTTAATGAATTATTCAAATTGTTGTGCAAATATAGTTAATGTACCTATTATTTTCAATGTATTTACAGATAACTAATAAAGATAAATTTTTAGATTTTACTGAGGATATTTAAATAAAATAACAACAACCATTATATTGATTAAACTTTTATTTTTTTCTGTTTAATACAAATCTCAGCAAAGAACAGTAAGGGATTTTTTACTTTTTTTTCTTCACTACATTGAAGCTCTGGTTGCACCATAGTTTTTCGCTTCTTATGCTTAACTATGGTACTTGCAACTTCGTAGTCAAATTGTTTGGGCTTATCATTATTTGAAGGTTTATTAATGGAACGCTTGGCTGCCGATTTAACGATTACTCTATTATTAATTGTTGGTGATTTTGCATTGTCGTCAATATTATCCATATAAAGTTCATTTTGACTTGAATGGTTTTTATTACGTGAATAGTTTTGAAGACTTTGGAATTGTGCTGGTATGTGTTCATTTGAAGACTTAGGTTCATCGCGAATAGTTACTAAATCAGCATCCATTTGATAATCAGTTTCAATTTCATCATTGTCAACTATCACCAATTTAAAAGGATCATCATCGTCTTCATCAACGATATTGTCATTGCCGCTGAGTTTATTTGACTCTGGTATGCCAGAAATGTTGTTAGGTAATAATTCAGGTGTTTTCATGGATAAATTCAAACCTTTATCCGTTAAATTAGATACATTAACTTCGGGCCATTCATCCTGAGCATGTTTCTCGATTTCTTTTATATCTAAGGTATCTTCTGCAACATCACTTTTTATTAAACTATGGAATTCATTAGACCTGATTTCATACTGATTATGAGGAATCGGATTATTAATTTCATCTATAATTTCTAAATTTTCATTAACTATATTCCTATTTTTCTCCAACGAATACATGTTATTGTTGTTGGATACAAATAGTTTTATGGTACCACTTTGTTCAATCACTCCCCCTTGTACTGCATAACTAATGGCTCTTGGTAATTCATCAGGGTTTTGTAAGTTCAATAACATTGGTGAATTATGTCTAATAAACCCACTCATTTCGTCTTCAGTACCATTTTGTTCAATCACTCCGCCTTGTACTGTATAACTAATGGCTCTTGGTAATTCATCAGGGTTTTCTAAGTTCAATAACATTGGTGAATTATGTCTAATAAACCCACTCATTTCGTCTTCAGTACCATTTTGTTCAATCACTCCGCCTTGTACTGTATAACTAATGGCTCTTGGTAATTCATCAGGGTTTTCTAAGTTCAATAACATTGGTGAATTATGTCTAATAAACCCACTCATTTCGTCTTCAGTACCATTTTGTTCAATCACTCCGCCTTGTACTGTATAACTAATGGCTCTTGGTAATTCATCAGGGTTTTCTAAGTTCAATAACATTGGTGAATTATGTCTAATAAACCCACTCATTTCGTCTTCAGTACCATTTTGTTCAATCACTCCGCCTTGTACTGTATAACTAATGGCTCTTGGTAATTCATCAGGGTTTTCTAAGTTCAATAACATTGGTGAATTATGTCTAATAAACCCACTCATTTCGTCTTCAGTACCATTTTGTTCAATCACTCCGCCTTGTACTGTATAACTAATGGCTCTTGGTAATTCATCAGGGTTTTCTAAGTTCAATAACATTGGTGAATTATGTCTAATAAACCCACTCATTTCGTCTTCAGTACCATTTTGTTCAATCACTCCGCCTTGTACTGTATAACTAATGGCTCTTGGTAATTCATCAGGGTTTTCTAAGTTCAATAACATTGGTGAATTATGTCTAATAAACCCACTCATTTCGTCTTCAGTACCATTTTGTTCAATCACTCCGCCTTGTACTGTATAACTAATGGCTCTTGGTAATTCATCAGGGTTTTCTAAGTTCAATAACATTGGTGAATTATGTCTAATAAACCCACTCATTTCGTCTTCAGTAACAGAAGAAATAGCATCAAAATCAATTGATCCAGGTTCATTTAATTCATGAATATCATCTGTAACTGGTTCAATAATTTCTATTTGTTTATCATATATGTATGATTCTATATCATGATGTAAATCATTTTTTCTATTTGTTGAAGTTGGCTTAAGTCCCTTCATTTCTGATTGTCTTGTAATAAGATCAAAATCAGTACCAGATATTTTAGATTCATCAGATTTGTCACCTAATTTTGAGGTGGTGGCTATATTAATTTCTTTATCTTCTTCATCTTCGTCTTCAGATATTAATGATATTTTAATTGGTGTGGGTATAACTGTTGAATTTGATGGAAGAGCAAATGGCTTAACAATTAATTTTTCATTTTGACTTTTGGTGGCGAATTCCTTTCTCTGATCTTCTTCTTCTTCGTCGGATAATAAAGACAAAGATGCAATGACTTTATACTCTAATGGATCAATTTTTGAGTTTATTTTTCTTTTATTCCGCACTTTTACATTTTGAATACATTCATTTGATTTTATACTATCATTCGGTAGAGGCATCTCAAAATTAAAATTAAAGGGATGTTTAAGAACGACTTGTTCACAAACCTCACCTTCTCCAGGTATATTTCTATGAACTCAAAACACACACTTTGGTTTTCTAGTTGCACTTGGCTTAAGCACTTTTTACTGGGATATGTCTTTAGATATCAAGTATTTTTCTGACCATCAGTTTTAAAGACTGATTTTTTATAACGATTCTCAATACAAATTTGTTGGCGTTTTATTGCTATAGCTTGGATGTACCTACACTTATTGTGTACTCTCCTTCTCAATTTGAATCACCTACAATATAATTAAATAAAGAGAAATATTACTCATAATATATATAAATATTTTTTGTTATTAAATGTATACTAAAATACAGTCATTTTGTTCATAATTTTAGTTTTTAACCATTCATTTATTTACTATATTTTAAATGAATTATACTTAATGCAAAATATGTATATTTAAACCAGAAAGAAAAAACATTGAAAAATTATACATTATTTTCCAATTGCATAAGGTAATGTTAAAGATTTGTTAATTAGGAAAGTTGGTTGAGCAGAAGGGAACTCAACGATAGCTATGAATTTACCTGATTTTGCGTTAGAAAGCTCAACTTATTGAGGTCTGTGATAGCAGCTGGTTACTTAACTTAGGAAAAATATTTTAAAGCAAAACTATCTTAGTGATTCACAGAGTCAAACGTTTTAGCAAAATATGTACAGATCGCATCAATTTTCTAACCATCAGCTAAGATACAAAATATTTTACCACAAAATGTGATATTACATGTTGCATTTGGAGGTTAGCTTTTGATCAAGACAAAAATCCTTGTTGTTCATAGATGACTACGGGGTTATTGAAAGATAGTTGAATAGAGTTCAGCACAAGTGATTCAAAACACTTTAGAAATGTGACTAAGAAATTCTACAGGTCTATAATTAGTGATCTATGAGTAGGTAATATCCTTTCAGGGTGGGAGTGTTATGGAGTTAATTTTTAAATCATAAGAAAGAAACATCCACTTATGAATGCACGGGTATATAGATAACTAACTGAGTGGGGGTGATAATCAGGTGTTGCCTGACTGAGACCTAACGAAATTAAGTCTCCACCTACTACGTTTCTTAACTTGAACAGAGTATAGGATATATTATTGATGGATTATAATTTAAGAAATACATCATTTAATGTAAAATTACTATTATATCATAAATTGAAACACAGAAAAAACAATGAAGACTTGGATTATAAAGAACTAAAGTGAAACAGAAGCACTGATAGTTTTCAGCTCAGATAAGCAGTATAAACTATTTAAAGATAAACATTTTTTAAGGATATCCAGTTTACCCAAAAATGAATAGTTGGGGATTTTTGTCAAAGAGTTTTCAGTTTGATTATTAATTTAATCAATATTGCAATAGAACTGTATAATAACATATTTAATTTAATTTAATTTAATTTAATTTAATTATGATTGTGTATAAATTATTATCTATTTGAAAATTAAATTTAAAGAGAATTACTACAAACGTTAAATATTTTTTCATTATTAATTATTATAATGATTTTTTATTGTTGTATTAAAATATATTATAAAGTTATACAGTAAAAACTAATTACATTTTCATTAAAGTTTAATAATTTTAAGATAGATCATAATTGTATTTTCTAATAATATAATATAATATTATAAAATTGAATGGTAAAATAATATTTATGTCATCTAAAAACAATACAGCTGGTAAAAACAACAAGTCATCCACAATAATTACACAATATACTCTATTTGTATCTATTTATGTATTTTTATACATATAAATTAACTATGATATTTTACTTACCAATATTAAATAATGGATGATCAACTAAGGTACATAAAGTTGGCCGAGCATGTGATTTAAGTTGAGTAACTGACCTTCAATTCGACTAGCTATGTTGGTACCTTTTTTTGCTGAAAAAATATTAGATTGTTAGTTAGTGGTAGGATTTATCCTAGCTTACTAGTATAAATAATAATATAATATTAAGTTTAAACAAACCCAATACCAATTCTAAAAACTATGAATTAATATTTAAAAAAAGCAGTTTCTTAAAAATGTACTAGAAATATTAAAACTCTAACTTAATATACCACTCTTATATGGATACACTGATAAAGTAATAATGTTTTTGAACATTTTTTATCCATTAAAAAAAAATATATATAATTGAATACATTTAACCCCTTCACTGCTCCAGATGTTATTACATCAATGTATTTTAAAATATTATCATTTGTCAATAACCCTACAATTTTAGAAAACCTTGGACTATATAATTTTAATATATTTAATTAATATTATTTGAAATTATTTTAGTTTATGTAGCATACGCAGATCGCAGAGCGTTAATAGTGTATCTGTGAAAAGTTAAGTAAACTATTTATAATATTATTTACATACTACTGTATAAAAAAAACATTATTATTGTATTTTTTAACATTTGTGAATAATTAATCTATCATGATTATGGATTGTCAATGTAAATAATGTGTATAAACAAATATGTCCAAATATTTTGTTTAACACAATATATTTTGTTAAGTTTTTAAAATGAACAAAATAAAACACCAGATCATTTTAATAATGCAAGTGGCGACATATACCTCACTAATTAATTAAAGGAATTTTGAATAAATAAATAAATAGCATATTAAAGCATATATTGACATCCATTGATTATTATTCCATATTTTTGAAATTTCTATGAAAATATATGAGAATATTTAATGGTTTTTTAGAAAATATTAGCATCATTTTTGGGAGTTTTAAGAGAAAATAAATCTGGTCTTTAATTATGATGTATTATGTTTTGGTTACTGGTTAGTGCTAGTTATTTAAAATTATGTATTCTGAATGTTATGGATCATGGATTAGTAGCATTTATAATTGCACTGTATTTTGGTCAATAATAATATGGATGTTGAAACTTATAAAATATTACTTATTTATTTAATTATCTTTATTTAAAATATTTTGTGTTATATAATTTAATGAAAATAATTTTTTATTTATGTTAACCATTTTCTTATGTATTTTAAATTGTGTACCCAACTACCCTATTTAAATAATCTAAATCAATGTAATTCAAATAAAGCATTCATTTAAAATTCTATATAAATTCTGTCATAGACCAATACTTTTTATTATTTTTTATAATTAATCATGTACCTATACTAGAAATATTTTTAAAATTAAAAAAATAAGTAAAATGTTTATTTATGTAATAACAAACAAATGATCTGAAAATTATAAAAAATAATAAAAAGTATTGGTCTATGACAGAATTTATATAGAATTTTAAATGAATGCTTTATTTGAATTACATTGATTTAGATTATTTAAATAGGGTAGTTGGGTACACAATTTAAAATACATAAGAAAATGGTTAACATAAATAAAAAATTATTTTCATTAAATTATATAACACAAAATATTTTAAATAAAGATAATTAAATAAATAAGTAATATTTTATAAGTTTCAACATCCATATTATTATTGACCAAAATACAGTGCAATTATAAATGCTACCAATCCATGATCCATAACATTCAGAATACATAATTTTAAATAACTAGCACTAACCAGTAACCAAAACATAATACATTATAATTAAAGACCAGATTTATTTTCTCTTAAAACTCCTAAAAAATGATGCTAATATTTTCTAAAAAACCATTAAATATTCTCATATATTTTCATAGAAATTTCAAAAATATGGAATAATAATCAATGGATGTTAATATATGCTTTAATATGCTATTTATTTATTTATTCAAAATTCCTTCAATTAATTAGTGAGGTATATGTCGCCACTTGCATTATTAAAATGATCTGGTGTTTTATTTTGTTCATTTTAAAAACTTAACAAAATATATTGTGTTAAACAAAATATTTGGACATTTGTAATGTGATAAATATATACATGTTGAGCTTATGAGTATGAAAAACACTGCGTGTTTTTTTTTTTTGTCACAAATCACAATGATACAAAAAAAATTGTAAATGTTAAAAAAAATTTCTGGGTACTGTAATATTAAAATTAATAATATATTAATATCTTTTTCTCACAATATACAAAATATTCCAAAATATGCAAAATAAAACTTTTTCCTTTAAACTCAGAATAGTCCAAATTTATTATCTTTATAGGACACGCATACACTCAGTAACAATATCTAAAAACATATAAATCCAGTCTTTAATCATAATATTAATCATAAACCATAGTTACTAAAATGTAGTTTTAAAATAAAATTATATCTATAAAACTTTTTAATATAAAAATTAATCTAAAATTTTAATTGAGTAAAATTATTTTACATCACCTATTTTCTATTGAATAATTAATTAATATGCTTACATCTGGAGGACCACTTTTTGAAGAATTTTCTAGTTCCGGATCCTTAGTTTTCCTAGCAACACGTGTTTCATTTATCCATTTATCACAACGTGAATTCCATAATTTATAATGAACGTAAAATTTATCCTTCGTATTCACGCACACCAATAACCTAAAATGTATAGTATATAAGTAATTTGATTATTTTCAATAATACAAATTGTAACAAAGGTATTACATTAATTTACATATTTAAGTATTAAGGTAATATTATGATTAGAGTTAGGATGTTGATGACTTTTACATTTTTTTCCTTTGATTCTATAGAATGCTATCCTAGCTAAAAAATTGTTTCATGCTCCCTTGATGCAGAATATTTTAATTTGATTTTGAATTTTTTTACATTTTTAGCCATTTTTACCTATAAATGCATTTTTCTTCTTCGAGGTCATTTTTGTAGTGTTTGTTCAATATGGGGCATTTTTCTCAAATTTTAGATTAAAGCAATCGTTAAACTCAAGTTTGGAAACAAATTTAATTTATTTAAAATTTAACTTTGGATTTTGATTTACAGTTTGAGACTTTGAGTGTTATATATTGACAAACAAGTGCTCTTTCAGGCATACACCGATCATTCAAGCTTATAGAATGTTACGTTTATTGAGTATTATGTTTATAAATCGTATGGAATAAATCCGATAAACAAGATTACCACAAGATTATCACACCCGTATCTCTAATAAAAATTATTATTTATAAATAAATATTTTCACTGAATTAATTAGTTTTTTAGATCATTTTTAAGGTAAATTGTTGCACTTTTTAGGGCATTTTTGTGTGTTTTGTAGGTCATCAAAATCCTAACTCTAATTATGATTAAAACAGGGGCAGACTGAGAGTATATCAGCCTAGGTGGCAATGAAATATAATGGCCAAAAAGTACTATAATAATAATAATTGATTTATTGTAATATAAGCGTAAATATGAAGGGCACTAAGGGGAGTTTAATTGTGAGTTTAGTATGTTTTGGAGGAAGTTGATCAAAAGTAACAGTAGCAGAAAAACGTCTTACACTTTTCAAACAAAATATTGTTGTCGTAAGAAATGTTATACCTCCATCATTAAATCCTGGAAAATAAAATACTTAAATAAATAAAAAAATCTAATAAAATAAATATAATTATATGAAAATACAAACCAATAGTATATTGACCACAATCTTGAATTTTTGGAATTGCTGCTTGGACTAATTCTTTTTAACAATAATACATTCCACATCAACACTAGTTTTTCATTTTGATGTAATAGAACATAAATTAATTATTAATAATACTAAGCAGTCTGGTATTCAATTTTTATGGTGTATAAATTACAATTTACAACCTTTAAGTTTCGTTTCACTTTATCATCTGTGATCATCAAATACGGATATTCCACAGAATATTGAACCTTAAAAAAAAATACATTAGGGTTTAGTATGTGATCTATCTGGCTATTTGTATTTTCTGCCTAAGAAAAACCTATACATAGCGACAATAGTTATATATATTTTTTATACAGACTATGTGTGCTTACTTATTTCTATAATCGGTATTACATGATTAATGGTTTTACCTACATGTAATCGTTGTTGTACTTTATTATATGTTTTTCAATAACTTCACAGATTACATGAAAAAGTATAATTTAAAATACATAAAAAGTGAATCTTCAAAATAAATTGTAAAATATAATATTGTTACACATATTGTATCTTTAAAATGTAGACTATATTTTAATTAAGTAAATAACTTACTGTCAAAATATTAAGTCGATTCTCTGTAATATAAATAAAATCTCAATAGTTATTTCTGCAAACGGGTTTTATTTAATAATAATTTTTAAATTAAGTATATTTTCATAAAGTCTATGATAATAATATTATTATGCTCAATATCGACAATTATCAATACCGACGTGTCTCGTCGTTCATCAAGCAAATAAACAAAATTTTATTAATTGAAATATGCTATGGAATTATTTAATTTGAAAATATCAGTTTTAATTTAACAACAAAATATTGAAACTAGTTCATTCCATTATAATGTAATACAGATACAAAGATGTATTTAAGAAAAGAAAAAATAATTGAGAATAAAAACCGATCAAAGTCAAAACGATAGTTGAAATAAGAATAATATTAATTAATAACAATCACAGACAAGCGTTTAGCATAATTACCAGTAATTTATCGATCGTGATGAAGGCGACGACGCGGACAAAAATCCCTTTGATCTGCAGCGAGCAACTGCAAACCTTTGCTGTGCGTTCACACTCCACACTCCACGACAAATGAAACAACAATTGAGTTCCTCGATCTTTACTCCTTATAGACGAGGACACACGACAAACAAGGTACTATGCTGGAGACACCGTGAACGTATACTAATGTTGTGCCAGGCGGCCGGTAAATGGTTATCACATTGTTTGGTAATCACTTGTTGCCCATAACAGCGGAGCAGCGCTCGCGACGCGCTATCCAGCTGATATTCGTGAGCGCAGCGCTACCTCTCGGTGATCACTCCTACCACAACATGGGTACGATACCGCATGCATTAGCAAAAACGGGTGAATGTGGCATATTTTTTCATTTAAATAAATCTTATCAATATTATCTCAGTCCACATAATAACAATAATACAATATGCACATTGGTCATTGCGTTGTATCCGTTTTTAAAATTTCGTAACAAAGGGGGGTATACGTTGCCAACGTTCTATCAGATTACGGATACGGTACAACCATGGACGTAAATAGGGGGGGGGCTTAGGAAGGCTTAGCCCTCCCTGAGTCATCTTAAGCCCTCCCTAAAATATTTAGCCATTTAGGTTATCTTTATAATAATGAACATTATATAATTTAAAATATATTTTTATAATATTAATTATATAAATTATAACCAATGGTAATAGCTATGAATATAATTATAAATATCACCGATAAGTGATGACGTAATTACTAACGCATTAGCTATACCTATAAGCTCGAAAACGTGTGAGAGATCTTTTTCCTCTATGAGAAGAATAAATACTTATCTAAGGTCCAACATGGAACAAGATAGGTTTACCGATTTAAGTATTATAAACATAGAAAGAGAGTTATCTAACCAAATTGATAATGAACAAATTTTAAACAAGTTTTCTGAGAAGGAAAGAAGGATGCGATTATAATGAAATTAACTATGTATAATATTATAATATGTAATATTTAAATTTATTATTTTTATATTCACCTGTAGTTGCAATTTTTTTTGTTTTTTTGTTTCCAATTTTTTCCTGACACTTCCATTTGTGATTATCAATTACATTACGTGATTACAATTAATTAATTGTATTTCATGTAAAGCTTTTCTCAATAAATTAATATTTATTACTTAAAAGGAAAAGATGTGAAGAATAAAAAAGTCTTATTTTATATACTATCATTAGATAAATTACTAGCTCTGTCAGAACATAAGGTGTCAAGACACAACTGACAGCTTCAATTTGTATTTATCACATACGTTTGTAAGTCATTTATAAAGATATTTTAGGTTCTGGGCAAATCGAACAATGTATTGATTTCACAATGATGTGTGTTTTTTTTTAAATTTTTTAAAATTTTTTTTTTTGTTTGTCGTCACCTTTTGGAGTTTGATTGTTTTCAAAAAATGCAGTAAGAACAAACGAACAATTAAGGAAAAACAGGGATTTTTAAGCAAAACCGGGTTATAACCCTAGATACATGCAACTTTCACTGAATGTTTATATTATCATTTTCTATTATATACCTAAACATTTTCAAAATATTTTGATTCATGTTAAACTATGTATAAGCATATCCAATTTTCTATTTGTATTAGTTTTTTTTTATTTAATGTCGATAAAAACTATTTTGCTCGGTCAAAAAACCTAAAAATGTAATTCAAGTTTAATCATAAGTTGTTGTTAGGTGGATGGAAATTTAAAAAAAATGTTAAGCGTATTACCATAATTTGTTTGTATGAATGTCTGAATGAATTCTAATAAAATTCGTAAGAATCATGAAAATCCATAAAATTTGCAAATTATTTTAAGTTAGAGATTCATAAAAAAAATTTCAACCAGATATTCAAATTAAGTTTTGATATGAGTGTTTGCAGAAATTGATATTTTTGCGAAATTGGATATTCACTTGATTTCTCATGTAATTTGTTTTTATTAGATTTTTTAGTTAAACTGCTTAAGAGAAAGCGTGCTTTAAATTTTCAATCCTTAGCTATAAAATTTGAAAGTCTTATTCGTTTTTAACTACGAAATAATTTTCAATTTAATAAATATTGTCAAAATTTGAACTTTAAGTGATAATCAAAAAAAAAAAAATCATGCAAATATAAGTTTAATATTTATCAACTGCTATTCTAACAATATTGTCAATATGAGTCTTGGGTTAACTTTTCATGCTTTTTGACCCAACCAATAAAATTGTATTGATATTTATAGAAAAAAAAAATAAAATTGAAAAATGTCCATCAACAGCTTTATACGAATCAAAATATTTTTAACATTTTATCAATTATATGAATTAAAGAAATACATGGTGTAAATGTCAAGTGTGTACAGTATTTCGTTTTTAAGTTACAACAAAATAAGAAAATAATTGCAAGAGAAATCGAATGAATATCCAATGTTGTAAAAATTTCAACTTCAAACGCATTTAATTTGACTTCCAGGGAGAAATTTTTTTTTTTGATAGAAGTGGGCAGACTTATAAGGTATCTTGTCTTAGATTTTTAAATGTTAGACATAAAAAGAAAAATATTTATGAATTTCTAACTAAATATAATTTGCTAATTTTCGTGATTTTTACGAATATTATCAAAATTCTAAGTTAAAAACGATAATAAAAAATTATTATGGATTTATGATCAACTTTTTTTGAATTTCCATCAACAACTTACCTTGTTTTACATTTAAAAGTTTTTTGACCGAACAAACATTTTTTTATTGACTTAATCTTAAAAAAAAAATCAAATAATAATCGAATATTTAATATACCTATAAATAAATAAATAATAATAAATAGTTCAACACAAGTCTAAATATTTTGAATTTTATGGTGTATAGAAAATACTAATACAAATATTCAGTGAAAATTTAATGTATCTACTGTCATTTTTGTTAGAGTTACCTACACAAAAAACCAAAATCGATTTTTTCGCAAAACTGGTTTTACGTAAAAATTACCATTTTCCCTTAATTTTTTGTTTATTTTTCTGTTGCTTTTGAAAACTATGAGGAATTTTAAATTTTGACCTCCCGAATGCATTAACTAGATTCACTGTCCTGCCAAAAAATTTGATGTTGAAAAAAATCGAAGCACTTTCCCGAAATCGTGATAACAAACACAAATATATATATATACGAACAAACATCGTATTGTAAAATCAATACATTCATCACTCTGCGCAAACTCTAAAATTAAAAATTACAAAACTTGACCTTTAAATCTATATAATTAAAACGTATTTATATTAAGTTTGAAATACCGTTATTCAATGTTCATGCATCACAAATTTCAAAATTAATTTAAACATAGTAATATTATAATCATATTATTAATAAATTATAATGGTTTAATAATCTTTAAAATTGGAAGACTAAAAATAAGTAATTATATTTTAATTACACTTTATGCAAAAATGCCATTCTGTCGTCAAGTGTCATCTTGACGTATTAATTTCCCTGCAAAATTCATAATCAACCGAGGGTCAACAAGTTTTAAAATTTTCTTTTTATAGTTTACGGGCATAAGAATGCCCCCAGACGTCTACTGCCTGTGAAAGTGTTCTTAAAACCTTTTAATCAAACCCAGCTCTGTTGAAAATAAAAACTAAACCACTGAAAAATGGCACAATAATCAAATGTGAATGTTTATATTATACAATAAATAATTTAATTACATTAAAAATGTTTTTATCATTCGTATTAAATTAGTACCAAACCAGTATTATAGGTATGTGTTAAATTAACATTTGATAAATTTTAATTTATTCAGGTAATATTAATGGATAAAAAAAGTATACAACTTCTGTAGATAATACATAAGTAACCATATTCGATGATCAGTAATCAGTATAAGTGGGGCCTAATCTACAATTATTATGAAATTAATATAATTTTATTTTTAATATTAAAGTAGAACCTAGTTATAAAAAAAAACTATATTTAAAATGTTTTTAATAAACATAAAAATGTGAGGACGGTGACAAAAAAATTTTTTTTTTAAAAGACACATTATATTATCATTGTAAAATCAATACAATAATCGCTCCGCTCAGAGTCTAAAATATCTTTACAAACATACATGATGAACAAAAATTCGATGTTCAAAATATTTGGGGCATTTCCCAAGCCCTCGTCGGTTTCCTTTATTTTGTAGCAAAACGAATTCTTTACAAACGAAATAAATATCTTTACAAACCTTTTGGTTTTAAAAACGTGTTATTCGTTAAACTATTGCACATTATTAATTACTTCTCACTGTCATTAAAATATTATTACATAATTACATATAAGTTGTAATATTATTAGCCTATATTATTTATAGTACCATATAACTATCATATATCTTTTAAAGTTGCTGAAACAGTAAATAGGTATATTGCATTTATTTGTTTTATAGAACCATCGTAAACAATATAATAATATATACGATAAAGTCACGTATTCTGCTGCAGTATATTATAAAGTATTATTAATCATATTCGATATCGTCGTATAAAGACATTCGAACAAGACGAATCGAGTACCTAAGGACCAAGGTAGGTATTAAAATATAAAAACCCGAATATTTATGATCACCGACGGTGATTCACTGTCCGTCCCTTGCCATGGAGTTTTTTAAAATATATTATCGAAAACGACTTTACAGGTTAGGTGTATAATGTGTATATACGCATATACCTTTTATGTATATTATAATCATTAATCACGGATATCTCATGCCCAAAGAAGTCCCTCCATCATGCCCGACGTGCGGAATAATCATCACAGTCAAACATATACTTACCGAATGTCGAAAGTTCATTGAAAGGCGCATTGAGCTAAAACTTCCTGAGACACTATACGAGATGCTATAGTATACAGTACTGTATGCTAGCACCCACTCCTGAGACGACCAAACACTCATCGATTTCGTCAACTCAACCGAACTGCGTCAACTGATTTAAATATTTGTAATATAGTTAAAATAAATTTGTAAATATATAGATAACTAGTAGAAATTAAGATAGTATGTAAGAAATTAATGTAAATGTAAACATGTAACGCCGGCTAATAACCTAGCAGTTCATGCCTTAAACAATTAATAAAAAAAAAAATCATTAATCACACTCGATGAACGACTGTGCTGAGAGCTGAGAGGATATACGACAAACCACTCAGAGGCAGACTAGGCGATTAGGGGAGTTAGGGAGATATATTTACCTCTGCAGGTGGAAATTATAAGATTATGGACCGGTTCAGGGACGTTAGTACTGAGGAAGATCTAATAATATAAATCATTCAATCATATTAAGAGAATAATATCGTATGTAGGCCGTAGGGTCCTTTTTTTTGCGTAACGTCAGCATAAAGTGCACTACTTTCTCAAGACTTCTGCATCGTTTATTGGAGTTAAGTACGACAAATACAACAATAAATTCAACTTCGAAAGCCCATCTGAGCTATTATGCATTACAGAGGTTTGTTCAAAAATAACTGTAAGCCTGTAATGTCTTAGGGTTAACTGTATTTTACTATTATAAATATCCTTAAAAGTGCATCACAGCTCTAGTAAAAATAATGGTGTGCCGTTATTGGGGGTGAGATATTTTACCTGAAAATGCGTTCTGTGTATTATTGTAATCGTAATTTCGAGCATAAATAATCTACACTCTCCCACTACACTTGTTTATAGTTGATACAATTATTTTGCATTCAGTAATGCAATAATTAGGTATGTAGTACGAGTACATATTTTAATCGCATACATAATATACTTATTTAATACTTTAATACCATCATTGTACCTATCAAGTATATTAACAATGATTAGGAGTGTTTGGTGTTTAATATATTTTATTATTTTTGATTTTTTACTGAAGAACATTCGAATGCTCGTGCGACACAAGCGATAATAATAAATGTTTCTGATGACATTTTATTATGACACATTTTTTGTATCGGGAAGATTTGTGACTCGCCGTGGTATATAACATATACCTAATATATATAATATAGTATAAAACGCTTTATACTCTCATCTGAAAACCCTTGCAAACAACCATAAAAAAATAAATCTATCCTGCACACTTGCAAGCAGGCCATCATTTCTCAACCTTGTATTAAATATCATACATTGTTGACAAAACAATGTCCCTTGTCTGTGTTCTCATTTCCCGGCTTTTACATCAACTCCTTCGCCGAGAATATTGATTTTTATAAAAAGGGAACTCACTGCGCTCGAGACCAAAAGACCGAAACGAATTTTACTATTTATTTGGTGACTAGATATTTCTAATATCCGCACCCTTAGCCCCCGAAGCGAACATACACATTTGTGTATATGGTTTCTAATTGTCGTCTGACAAGCCACCCAACAATTATTATAGATACAATATGAAGCTTGTCGGACCCGTGATGTCAGTTATTATTTATTTTTATAATATACATATTTTTATGCAGGCTATTAACCCTATATAGAATTTATATCCATTTTTCAGGCCGACCAATGTTTGTTAGAAGTGGGCCAAATCACAATGGTATTGGATTTTAAATACCTAAGCAAATGAATTCCTTGCTTGATACAAATAATGCAACAGCTAAGATATAGCCACGACTTAATAAATGTATTTAGTCATGAGTACAGCTATATAATAATACATCTTTGCGATGTTTTTGGAAAATATTAATAATAAGTTCAACCTATAAAAAACCTAAAAAAATTAGTTCTGATAAATTCACCACTCATAATCATTTTTTCGTATACAATAAATTATCATTTGTCATTTAATTCAAATTTAACACATCTATTGATCTATTACTCAATACTCAATAACGAAGAAACTATTAAAACATACTATGCAGCGGAATGACTTCTTCTGTAATTTAGATTAAAATTTTTTTTTTAAAACTTCTTTAATATTGCTTAAAATCTATGACAACGATTAAATGGCGGAACATAGTTAAAAAAATCAATACAATTTTATTGTACTTGTACAAATCACATCAAATTAAGCCAAACAATAATGCCTACCTATATATATTTTCTTATTTAACATATAATAATAATATAGATAAGATATATATATATAGTACAAATCAAGTAAGTTCTTTATTGGTTCGTACTTGTAATTTAACAAAAACATAATATTAATTGTATACCTATTCAATTATTACATTTTTTCAATGGCTGATCCTTTAATTTAAAGAAAACATTATATTTAAATCATTTAAAATTGAAATAGATAGGTATTACTTTAAAATTATTAAAATTATTAATTAATTCAATATAATATTTAGTTATATTTATAATGTATTTTTCATAAATTGAAATTATATATACATGTCATTGATTCTCGAAAGTTAGGATTTAATTTTAATTACTTATTTTTAATATTCTATTAAATTATTTTAAATGTTGATAAATTACTAACATTTTATTGAAAATTAATTGCAATGATTCAATGCGTTAAAAGTAATATTAATTATCATACATTCGGGAAATTTATTTCAAGTCTTCTTAGATTAGAAATCAAAACAGTTTTTCAATAATTATATTATATAATTAAATAATTTATTTTACGTTACAAACTTCTTTTGTCATTGGTGCCGGTGGTACAGTTGCATTAGAATTGCATCATATATTATGAAAATTAAATAATTATTGATTAGTTATTATTAATTTAGGTATAAGTTCCTAGATTGGTGATACAATTCAAGAAACAGAAACATTCGATTCATTACGTTTTCAGGTTTAAAGATATTATAATTGTCTGTTGATGTGTATTAAGTGTTAATTTACGTAGGTATATTTAGGTACTGCAAGATCACCGTGAAAGGATTATTTCCGTTTATATTTATTTTTTTGACTGTTTTTATACATAACTATCCGCACTATTTATACAAAAATTTTCTCACCTATTGTAAAATAAAAAGTTATCTATGTATACCTACTTATATGTAAATATATAACGAATTATATTAAAATAGCTAATACAGGTTTATGCATTACCTAAATGACCTACCAAAATAAAAATAAGACTTTACACAAATTTAAACTATTCTTTTTATTATATAACCGAAAACAAATACTCAAAAATGTAAGCAAACTTTAATTTACAAAATAAAATTGAGTTGCTTTATTAGTGTGGTCTTATTAGTGTATTTATTAACTACATAAACAAAATATTAAAAACGTTTATTTTTTTTTTACTTTTTAAAATAAAAATGGAAATATTTATAGTAAATATAATAATAATAAATATTAAGTATGAACCTTATTATTTATTTATGTTAGACCTAACCCATACACATGTGCAATAATATTAGAATTCATAGTGTTTACCTACTCTCCAAATATTAAATAAATCTAGTATCTACTTAAAATATCGTGTTGACACACACTCCTGCAATACCTAGTCAAAATATCTTATCACAAGTTCACTATATACGAGTGTACTGCTCACGCGTATAAGAAGCTGGATTTGATATATATAGTGTTATATTGGGTCAACGTTTTTGATTTTGATTTTTTTTATAGGTTGTCCTATGCTCATATTATTTATTGCCTATTGCGTGTATTTGTGGATAGAAATTTGTTTTATGGTTCGAGTATCAAACATTTTTAGAACATTTATAACATTGTTGTATGCAATTTCAATTTTTCATTCGTTTTAGCTATATTTTAGGGCCTAAGTTTATTTTTTCATTAAATTTTTAGTGCATAATCATCCTACAACTACTGATTATACCGCTTGGGCATGGTATCGGATTTATCTTATTAGTTGTTATTTATTAATATCTTATACCTATGCGTAAAATATATAAATATAAAAATATACAGGTGTCTGGTGTATATATTATAACTATCTACAATATATACATCTATGTATTTAAATGTAAATCCTTGTCAAGCATGTTCTTTAAAGCTACTCATCTGATTAACTTGATTTTTTTTAATGAAAGAGTACCTCGCGAAGCAGGTTTTACGCCTAGAATTTAAATTCTGTAGTTAATTTGAAAAACTAATATTCTTTTTGTTTATTTAAAAGTGTTTGAGTCCACTCCCAAGAAGATTTCTGACGTATTACATCCTGAAGTGCTACAATCTGAACTTGGTTACTCCATAACCGAGATACACCAATATAATATCGTATTTTGTATTAGTTGATAATTTTTTCCCGGGTGAAGCCAAGTTATACACCTATATAAAAAAATCACTGGATGACACATTGTTTTGAACACCATTACATCGAAGATTAAATAAGGAATTAAAGAAAGTTTGAATCAAATAGAGTTGGAATTTTCAACGGGCAACGAAGTGCACGGGGTCAGCTAGTAATATTTATGTTACGGGCAATGTGGAATACCTAGCAATGTAAACCACAAATTTTTTTCTAACCAACTAATATTATATTTTATTATTATAATAAATAATAATCATTAAATATTTATTTATAGTATTGATTTTTTTTTTTAAGACAATCATTATTAATTTTATTCGTGTACCATAATATTACAAATATTTTGATGGAATAACAAAAAAAATTAACAAGTATCATCATTTTATTTTTATAATAAATTATAATTGTATTATTAGCTATTTATTTGAACAAGATTTAGAAGCATGGCACTTGGAATTACATAGTATGTCTGCTTTTCTACACTTGATTTTTAAATAGGCAGTACGATAAGGAACAAAATTAAGTTTATACACAGTGTTTCAAAAAATGCATAGTTTATTGTATTATGATACATGAATAAAATTAATTATTATTGTTTTAAACATCACAACAATGTTTTATCAATACTATAAATAGATAGGTAATGATTATAATTTATTATAATAATAAAAATAATATAAGTTGGTTAAAATAAAAATGTGTGGCTTACATTGCCCGGTATTCCACATTGCCCGTAACATATAGAAGCTGTATGTATATTGTATATATATTATATACCAATATGTAATAAAAATGAATAAAGTAAAAATGTGGCAACGTCGCTTCCAATTTCACCCTCAGTCGTACGTTTTTGAACATTGAAGGGTCAAAATCTTGTCCTTTGTTATATTCCGGCACCACACGCAGTCGAATAACAAAAATGAATACATGTGCAGTCGCATTTATCGCTGCCTATATTAGAGGGAAAGATAAACATCCTCGTTCCAGTGCCGTGTCTGTAGGATTTATATTGTTGTCAATTGAGGAACATCTGAAACATTCCAAACCGAATGACCCAGGCCCGTCTCGGTCGCGCCTTCGCGTAGGTATATTAAATACATAATAATATATAACCTAATGCGTATATACTATATAGCAGGGGTGGCCAAATCACGGATCGCGAGCCGCATGCGGCTCTCGTCACAGTCGTATGCGGCTCGCGGTCATATTTACAAAAACCAAAATATTTTAATTTTTTTTGTATACATTTATAAAAAAATGTTTTTGTTGTATTTATTTAAGGCTTTAGTATTATAGTGGATAGAATATAGATTAAATCAAACAAAAAAAAAATTAATTAATATGAATAATAAATTAAAAAATTAAACATTAAGCTAATTTTGTTTGCATAGTATTTTTTTTCTTCTTCATATTTACGTTTAACCGCTTTTTTAGAAATTGACATCGTAACTGACTTTCGCAATAAGTATCGGTAAAATATTACAAATATAATTATTAAATATTACAAATATTTTACAAAACAAATTGAGGTGTTTACAGTAGGACTATTCAACACAGACTACAGACTATATTAAAAACGATATAATTTCATATTTCGTAATTTGATATGTTTATCGGCTGTTTGCTATCTTTATTACTTTTGTGGCATAAAAGTATACATTAGATAATTTGGCTCTTGATATAATTTTATTAATACATGTGGCTCGAGTACATAGTCATGTTGGCCACCCCTGCTGTATAGTATATAGGTACCCATATGCCATCTATTATGGACTTATGGTAATTATGATAAAATTATAAATGATATAATATTTTGATAATGAATTGTTGGTATTTTATAATACCCATCATACATGATAAAATCAAAAATGGATCATTGATGTTTACCTTTTTTCTTTAGACACAATCTGTAGAGCATAAAAAAGAACAAATCTTACACAATATGACAATTGATCATTGATGCGATGGTCTTCGTTTATTAATGATATTTATTTTGTTTTTTTTTAATAACCGATGAATATCAATTGTCAGTAAACAACGCAGCTTTTTTTCTTATTTATAACTCACTCATAATGAGTCTTTTAAAAATAAACTATAAATTAACTAAAACTGTGGGTACACACTAGACAGATTTTATAGGAAGGTACACACTTCATCACTACAGAATGCATACACAACGCACAACAATTATTTTGGAGCGACCTAAGTAAAAAAAAAAATATAGCCGCGGTACGACAGTGTATATTATTATTATCTTGAAGTAGGCCTGCTTTTGGAGTTGCCCATTTAAACAGTGCACCTTTTGGGTTTTTTTTAACTGGAAATAAATAATTATCTACTGAATCAATTAATACCTAATAAATTTAAAAAAATTTGCCCAATAATTTATTTACTTGGCTAGAAATTATTACGAGTAGAAATGCCTACTAAAATATTTTAAATTATAATGAACTTCTAATGCATCTTGTTTATTTTGTTCACGTTAGTCCGTAATCCGTATGCCACGTCATATAAAATGTATAATTTCTAGATAAGTAAATTAATTATTGAAACATTTGAAACAAAATAAGTGTACTTCAATGCAATTTACTTAGCATTTATTTATGATACCACATCAGGCACATCAGAGAGATTAAAGATCTATTTTTTTTTACTTAGCCGTTATTTACAAATAGTTCGACGAAGTGTTTTTGTTGTGGTTATAATATATAAATGAACAATTTTTGACGTTAGTGATTGAACGGGATATTATAGGATTCAATTATTCTCTTAACTACCTAGTTAATATTCGTGTGTTAGAATTTAAACCTAATGTACATTTCAAAACTTGTAAATTACAATAGTTATATATATTTATATATTTATATATGTTATATATAGTTATATATGTTTATATATTTTGTACTTGTTAGCTAATGTTATTATTTAAAGGCTGAAGTTACGTATTTCTAATAAATTGATGAAAAATTATTAATAGTCTATGCTACAAAATGTGAAAATTATTGTATTATTATTAATTGTAGGTTAAAAAACAACTAAAAAACTAATGTGGTTTTGGAATAAGTAACAGTTGCCAGTTTTCAACCAAAAATCTCGAAAATTACCTTCAATATATCTGTGTCTCTGAACCTGGGTATAGACTTTGTAGATACATCACATTTAAAAATAAACCTATTTTTTTAATAGGTTGCAATATGGTTAAAGTCACAGTTTTGAATATTTTAAAATAATAAATACTATTGTTATACAGGTACTATATTATTTTCGAATTATTTTTTTATTTTGTTTGAAAATTATGCATATTTTTTTTTATATGACGTTACATAATATATTTTACATACAATTTAATATATTTATTTAAATATGTGATAGTAAGTACATAATAAAATTAAATGTAATCGTATGTAATTAATTTATTATGTAGTATAATAGTCTGGCTTGACATAATAGAAGAGGATCTTACAACTGTGGGAGTAAAAGAATGGAAGGAAATTATGCAAGATCGAGAGAAATGGAGGGACATAGTGTTGGCGACAAAAACTCTAACAGAGTTATAAAAGCCAGTTATGATGATGATGAATAGTCTGTAATAACTAATAAGTAATTTTTGCTATTAAAAACTGGGACGCAACTATAGGCTGTCTAAAAAGATACTTCTAGACGCATGTAATATGGACTGGTCAATGAGTAATAACTAATATTTAATACTACACAACATACAGATAATACGTATTACGTAATATAACATAACAAATATGATCTATGAATTATACCTAAAGTTGCTCTTTGTGGATAATGGATATATCGTGTTTATTTCTACTTCAGAAATTAATACTATTTTTTAATTCGACAATACTATCCGTTTTTTATAAATACATTATTTTAATAGATAATTAATAAATGAATAACCCACACTAATGCGGTTCTCTGCAGTATGTCATGCAATTATTATTGTATTATACGAATTTAATACCTGTAAACTAAAATAATATAAAATATAAATCAATATATAATTTTGAGCTATTTTTATTTCTTTAATATATACCTGGGCAAACTATGCGTATAATTTATTTATCGTTATTCCAAGCAATATTTCAATATGGTTTGTTGGTCTGGGGGGTCTAAATGAATATGCGGTTAGACTGCTAAAAATACTACGAAGAAAAATCATTTGGATTTGTTTATGCAAAAATACTTTAGTGGACTCAACGGGAGAAAATTTTAAACTGTTCAATGTGTTACCATTCGAGTGTGTGTTTGAGAAAGTAACTATTGTACTAATAGTAATACAAAATGATGAAACATTTGTGGATATGGAAAATATAAGAAAAAAGAGAGAAGTAAGGGCATTTGATATGAATATAAATTACTGCAAAAAAATCATTCGGTCAAAAATACATTAGGGAAGGTAGATACTTCATGGTAAAATTTAAATAAATAAATTTGTTTTATTGATGTTTTGTGTACAGTAAATATTAAATATATATATATATATATATATATATATAAAATAAATCACAAGTACAAACAAACAAGATTTCAGTTTTCGTTTACGTGTGTGCTTTAGAACACGTCATTGTAAGTAGTTACGGTATTTTTATGGGTGAATATTTTGTACTTATTTAATACATCTACCGTCCCTTTAATCCCACCCTGCCCGAAGCTAACAACCTGGCTTGTATTGTATCTTTCTGGTTAGCTATTGAAAACTTGTCAGATATTATAAATTATGATGCCCCTTTGTCGGTTTCTGGTAATATTGCTGAAGGTTTTGACCTCATAGAGTCGTCTTTCAGTGGTATATTACACTAGGGGATTCCGGACTGTGGGTGGCATTAAAGGCCCGGGCACACAGAACGCGGTCTGTCGCGGCGAGCCGTGATATTGTATATGTATATATATGATTATCGCGACGGTCACGGTCAAATGATGTATTACAACCGGACCGCTACCCGCCGACACAGATCGCGTTCCATGTTTCCGAGCCTTAAGTCTTGAAATATTTATGTATTTTGTAATAGTATAAAATATTTAACATTAAACTACTATAAAAAAAAAATATATATATATATACATGAAAGAAAAGGTATATTTTATCTATAAATACGCATGGGGCATAGTGTTACACTGGTAAAAGGGTTATGGCATTAATTATAAATACTACACAGTTGGTCCCACCAAAATAATTGGGCAAAATTATCGGCTTCGACTGCACTATAGTTTATAAGAGGGCACCCGCTATGCTATCTCCGTCTTTAGAAGCGTAACATAGCAAATTAATGTTCTAAATAATCTATTTAACTCTAGTATGATTAATATTGGAGCAAATTGACCTATTATCAAATTAAGAGGTTAAGGGATAAACTGTTACGATGTTAGATACTAACTAAAACGTGATTATATGTTATATCATTTTTTTTTTTTAGTATTTGTAGTTTGTATACATTTAATTTACCTGTGTTTATTCAATTATACCAAGGTTTTTTTAAAAAATATTTTGTAAAAAATAGGTATGTTATTTAGTTACCAATAGATGACTAAGGTTCTTTTCCGGTAAAGGCAGTGTGCACATTTTGTTAACAAGGAAATAACACTGTGTATACATAGTAGGTACATTTTAAGTAAATATTCATCTTCAATGTGGATTAATTTAGTACCTATCTATTATAATTAATGATTGGACAAGGCTTGCAAGTTTTAACATATTATAAAAATGTATATTGACTATAACTCGTTACAGTTACAGTTGTTACAAATTGTTTTTTTTTTATTATTTAATAATTTATTACACTTTAGTGAGCTTAACAATACATTGTCGTGCATAAAAATAATATGTAAATATTTATAATATTATTTATTATAATGTTATATTACGCAAAATTACATAGTAAATAAAAAACATTAAGTCATTAATGATTCGTCAGATTTTCTTTTTTTTCCATGTTATGAATTACGCTTTTAAGATATTGCGTATAAATATTATATTATATTCATTAAAATAACGTGAATACAATTGTCTGAACTCGATTATGTCGTTAACTTAATATTTTTTCAAGAAATCTACGGGTATTTTTTCAAAATATGCCATACATTTTTTTTGAACAAATAGTTGTAAACCATTCATTAGAGTGTCAACATCTGGGGCTTAAATTATTATAAACATAAGTGATGCAACCGAAGGATCTGGATGGTTCTCGGATCTCGTATTCGCGACATGTGGCTCGCAAAAACTCCAACAACGCGGTCGTGGTGACATTCTGGCCATGTTTGGAAATCTTGTAATTCCAGGTAAATGAGTTCCACAAATTTCTAGTCACTGGGTCCAGCTTGTTGGAAATTAAATGAATCAAAAGACCACTCCATCGGTTCACATCCTGTGAGTCTAGCATCTGTAACACCCACAAGTGCAATACCAGTTTGTCCGTGAACTGTCCTAATTGAAGAGCCGACGGTTCTTCTGGCAGTGGCGCTAAATCATAAATTGACCTTGTATGCATCTTCATGATGAAATGCTGATCACTGTTGCATTTTTCTATGTATTCTACGAAATTTTTGAATTTATCTTGTTCTCTTGCAGCTGCAGCTTTCTCTACAGTATACCCGTTTATAGTGAACTTGTTTGAGTCACACGTCTTAAATAAGTTGGGATAATATTTTTCAAAATCACAGAGTTCATCTAAGTCAAACACCTCATCATTGGACTTGTCCAAATCAGACTCCTCTACTTCAGGCTCTTGAAGCTCCTTAATTTCGGACTCGTCTTCGGTTGAATTTCCTACAGCTGACTCAAGTACTGCGTCTTCAGTGGTCGTTGAATTCGCCGCCATGGTGGTTAGGTCGTGGGGCTTGTGGCCTACACACAAATAATATGGATTTATTAATTACATAATAAGACATGTAAATCTGGGTAATCGGTTGTATTATACATTCAATTACATACGCACACGCAAGTTTAAAACCAAATATAAACAGACTAAGGCCAACGTTTGTTGAGTTTTTTGTTATTTATGGATATTCTAAATGTTCAATTTTTAGATTCTGCGGAGCGTAGAGAATATGTATATCGTATTATTAGTGATGTGTGTGTTTTTTTTCTGTCATCGGCATTTAGAGTAGTATAAATACTCCAAATTTCTGATAGAAAAGTAAATGTAATTGGTGCGTTCAGGAGGTGTTCTAAAGCGTTCGAAGCCTTGCGGCCATGCCCCGGCCGACACTGAGCGTAATCGCACGATACGGATAGCAGTGATAATACGATTTATAGATTGCCCGATTTCTGCACTCGTCGATTTGGCAGTAGTCTATTAATCTATTAAATTTGAGTTTACTTGTTACAATGATGTGTGAGCATATCGTCACAATAATATTTATAATTTTAATTATATTACTAATTTTTTTTTTTATTAACTATAATTATCTTATCATTTTCTGAGCCAAGCAATTAATGTATCGTTTATAAAGTAATGCATTTATTTTTGTTCGCCGTTGAGATAATTATATTTTATACAGACAATGATATTGTCAAACACAATGTTTTCGGTAAAAACTAATCCAAACTTAAGTCGGATTATTATATTAGTAAAATAAATAAATATCTTTAATAGGTATAGTAATATATCTATCATATATTTATATTGTAAAATATACCTACTTAGAAATTAGTAATATATATACTCTGACAGACCCGAATCTTAGCTCAGAATCGTTTTACGGATGTAATGATTTATTATTGAACTAAAATTTCACTCATATACATAAAATATATATTGTACATTTTACTGTGGGGAATATACCTGTGGGTATATCAATTTTAATCTCGAATAGAAACATATATTATAAGTTATAACTATAATAATTATATAATATTGACGGAGAAACCAAAAAAATTAATTAATTACGTATTGATTTAAATTTTATTATTACATACCTATATGTATATAGTTATTAATTATATTCTGAATATTTTAAAACAACGATAATTAATTATATTACATATTACTGTATCTAATATTATGTATGTATTATTATCGTTACCTTCTATAATAAATTGTTTTGAAATATTCAGAATACAAAGTTTAACAAATAGACCTGACAAAAAAAAAAAAAAACGATGGTACCTTAACGTAGGATAAAATGTTATAACATTATATGAGTAGTAAATAATTTAAGAAATGTACCCATGTCGACAAATTTCCTAAAATTTTATTTAAAAAAAAGTTTTTACGTTCCAAATGAATTTAATCAAAAAACTATTGATAATTTAAAAAATTCTAAAAAATAAACTATTAGACTTAGATCCATGTTTTTACCATCAAAATTGTTCTTATAGTCAGATTCATAAATTGGCTATTTTAAACTTATAAAAAAAAAAAAATTAAGTTAAATTAAATTTTTTTTATATTTAGTATTATAAAGAAAAAATAATTTTTTTTACATTATACATGTAGCATAAGTGACTATAAATTATACATAAAAAAAAAATTCAAAATATTGATTATAACAAAAGTTATAGCATTAGTCAGTTCTTTCTGTTACACCCTGTATAATAGGTAATTAAGTAATAATATAATTGTAGTTTATACAAAACAAATATTTTTTTTTGTTTTTTCCATAAATATATTTATTGTTAAGATATATTATAATATTATTAGTGATTAATGATAAAAGATACAAAAAAAGTACTGCATAATGCATAAAATGTAATTTGTTTCTATTCGTGGTGCAATTTTACAGGGCAAGACCAAATTGATCATGCTTTGTATGCAATGCATATATTACCCGTAACATAATAAACATAATAATATGTATGAACATTATATTTTAAAAGTGCAACGACTTGCTCTTCAATTACTCGAAGTACACTCGACTGCATCTACGACTGTACAACATAGTGGTTACTTACTTAGTTGCTTTTTAATAGCCGTGTATTATTTGTATAAATGTATATGGTAGACTAAGACTGATATTTTTTTAATTTTACTGCATATAGGTACATAATTCTAATTTCTGTATTTAACAATTATCTACATTACTCTCAATAAATTCAGTATGAAGTTCTATATATCTAAAATAAAACCTCAGAGTTCAATATAATAAAATAAAAAATTATTTATAAGAAACTAATTTTTATTATTATTTTGGAAGTATTAAACTAATTTATATTGTATTAAATTTATAGGTATGTTACTGCAACTTAATGGTTAGTAATTATTATGGCAACACAATATTGAATAATATTATATTTTATGTTCTGATACATATTCTATTTACGTGGTATATTATTTTTAGTGAAGTTTATATGAATCACTATTCACTACATAATTCTATGTGGGAGGTACCTAATTTTAACTCATATATTATAATATATTATGAACTCTTTGACCATCCTATATACAAATGTGTGTATTAACATTATTATTTACGATAATAAGATGGTAGGCAGTTCATATTTTTTTGGTAGGAAATGTGCCCGTCACCGAAAGGCAATGACTTTTTTTATAATTTTCAACTGTATTAAAATATTTATTATATTAGATACCTAAGCACCTATAATTAGGTATTATAATAGTATAAATAATTCTAAACTGTAATAATAAAAACCAATAAAAAAAATAGTCAAAATCCTACGGCTCCTCTGTGTAGATACATTTCATGAAATATGATATTAGGTACAAACAATTTTCTTAGGTTAGGTTAGGTGAGTATTGTAAGTTTGTAGATGAACTTGAAGCTTCTAGATAATATATTTTCGTTAAGCCTCGTTTAACCTGCGGCTTGATGTGCGTTCGATGACTTTTTGTTTTTGAACTGAAAACCATACAAAGCTGTTAACTCTATCGATGCGTATTCGATCAAATGTAATTATAATAATACATATTATTATATTATGATGATTAATAATGGTTAAAATGAATAAATTTGAAGTTTTCACAAAAATAACGCGTTGGCAGCAGATATTATTCTATAGGATTCGCCTTGTGTAATATTAATTCACAACGATTTAAAACAGTTTAATTACAAGAAATGTATATTATTATATAAAGTGTTATGTTTCATGTATTATATAAGTTGTGTAATATAACGAATATAATTAATTACGATACGTTTGGGGGCGCGTCAGTAAATCTATATGGAGTAATCATGCATCGTACGATTGCCGAGGTGACATGGGAATTTATTATATATTTATTGCTGTACCTGCGTACAGGAGAATAATCCATAATATTATAATTTATAGCCCATGTCGAAAACAAAAAAAAGGTAAAAGACGTAATAACACAGACGTGTAATATTATGCCTGTTACAATATTCCCGTCTTACCGCCGCCGTATAACAAGGGGTGAACAAATTAATTTTTTATTGCGTTTTGTATATTATATTATATTGTGTTTGTCCGTTTAGTGTGAGCCTAAAAATAATGATTGCGAGGGACCGTGTCACAGGTAGCATCCTGGAGCATCCCGAGTGGAAACAATATGCGAGTCGACAATATTGATCGTACAACGAAAAAGGCAGGTATTCTGTGTATTATAAAAGATTAGTAAAAAACACGAGTTGCTATCGCGTCTCATCATTCCCCCGTACACGTACCGAGCTGGTTTCGTTGTTATTTATTTTCTTCTATATACAGTTTAATTTATTGTCTCGTCCTAAAGTTATTATTGGTATTCTTATTTTAAAAGTAAAATGCTTTTGAATATAATATAATATATATTATACGACAAGTCGACAACAGTCTATATGTATATGAATTATGCATGTATGCCTTGCCCACTATTATTAGATATACCATAAATTATAATATTTGTCCGAGAAAGATAAAAAAAAAAATAGAAAAGATAAAGAAAAAAGAGCTGCAGTAAAATCATTAGACATATACATTATACGAAAGGCCCGTTTAAATAAATATGTTTGAAAAAAAACACATCCCTCGTCCAATTTTACCATAATGTACACACACGTGTATAGTGACGCAGTTAATGAAACAACCTTTCTGAGAGAAAAATACCCCACAAGTGTTTTGGGGGCGACAACACAATAATAACAATAACGATACTACAGCTTAGGGTTGGTGTATGGCTTCTATAGCTGCCCCACAGGCGGTCGGATGAGAGAAACGACTTACAAAATAATATTATATTAACGTTGGGTCTTTGCTATTCGCTGTATATGGGGGTGTACTATACAAATGTATAACTGATAAAAACAATATAATAATATTATACTAACGTTTCGGCGCCGAAACGTGCACAGGCCAGTCGTGGTCAGTAAATATAAAAAAAAAAAAACGACCACGGTTGTTATTGTAGCCATATAGGTATACGACGTACTTTATGTAATAATATTGTTATCCAGCTATCTTATTGTCTCTATATTTTTTTGTGATTTTATCAACACTTACTTTTACAACAATAAGTATATTATTATATATTCTTCCGTAGTCCCCCATATTATTTTTACTTTTTCGTCGTGTAGGCCTGGGTAGACATGTTTAATATTATACTCACAGATTTCATGACCGATAAGTAGGTATATTGTATTATATTATTATGTGTAATATATATGTATAATTCGACGACTCCTTACTGCTTCAACCCAATAACAAAAAACCTTTTTAATGCGTATGTACTAAACCACTTGGTAAACTATTCAGTGTAGTTTGATAGGTAGGTAGTAGAAATGTAGAATTATTAAAAACTAAACCTTTCAGTCAATATCGACTTTCTTGGAAATGAATAAATTAAATAACAAAAAAAATTTGGTAGAGTGACACAAGACTTTACCGTCATCAAAATATTTATACGTGTATATACATCATAATATATTATATACATATGACCCTTCGCATTAGAATATTAATACCTACACTGAACCAATCGACATTTCGGTTTACCTACACGATAATTTATGTGTCAGACATCGCGCACGATAAAGGCACCAAGTGCGACGCCAGCTACATTAAGAATATATATCAATATATCAATATAATTGTCAACGTCGAGAAGTAATTTATTTTTTTAGATTTACTCATAATTAATTATTTTTAAGACCCTAAAAAGAACATAATATAATTTATACAGTACATAAAAAAAAAACATTTTAAACCGCAGCCCATGATTTCAGGTGATTTAAAAATATTATGGACTATGTACTTATTACAGCAGCGTTAACATAAAAGAAAACTACGGCAAAGTATGTAAACCATTATTTTCTTTAATATTATTATTTGTGTGTTAGAAGTAAAAACGTTAAATGTTTAAATGGAAATATATTTTTAGAACACTTAAATTAAAATGTTTGTATATAATAATATAATAACCTAACCTTTGTAATATAATGTAACTAATATAGTAACACACCAATAATAGTAACTATATTCAAAAAATCTATTATGGCTTCTTATACACAAATTAATTGGAATGCTCAAAATATCAAACAAAATAAAATAACTGTGTAAAATGAATCAAAAATAATACCCAGGTAGGGAAATAACAATTGAATATTGAGTTGAGAATTTAAAAAAAAACATTCTTTCTTTTCTTTATTATTCTTAATTACATTGGCTACAAAGGCCATTTATTATAATTAAATATATGCATCAAAATATTAAAGTAACATTTTAATAGGTATATAATACATATTATTACAGCCCTTAACTTTCATTCAGATGAATTCATTTAAATAAATCAAAAAACGTCAAGCCAAGCTTAAACGTATAAATGTTAACTCAATATTTAATTTTTAGTAATTTATATAAATAATTGCATATACTATTATTATAATAACAACTGTCACCCAAGGCCGTATCTTGCCGGGGGGGGGGCTTAACCCCCCTGAAAATTATTTGTGTTACATTTTGTTGTAGTAAAATAACTATATATTAAGGGGATCGGTGGCGGATAGTTATTTTAGCTAAAACATCCAATTTGTATTCCATCATACTGGTCGATGTAGTAATGCGATAATACTTTTTAAAACTGATTTGAATTTGTTATTATGTCTACTTGAGATCGGTCAGTCTATTTTTTCCAATTTCACCCCCCTAACAACTAAAAATTTTAAAAACTAAAATAAAAAACATTGTACCTAATACTAAGTGGACTAAACTGACATCAATGATACCAAAATATAAATATCAATGAAAACCACAACGAAATTCGAAGACTATAATAAAATTAGAATAGGTACAATTTTTTAGCTTACCCCCCCCCCTAAATTAATTTCCTGTTACGGCCTTGCTGATGTAAAAAAGTCAAAGGACAATTTATAAATTCTCTACCCCATACACTTCTCCGATAATATACCTATTTAAGTACTTATAATATATCTATCTAGGTATATAAAAATAAATCCCTATTTCCCTTAGTTGAGGCATCACGCTTATCGTTTATCATTTAAAACAGATCCATCTATCTTCTATCTAAGATATAAAACAGTTAATATATAATTTCTTAGTGCTCATTTCACAGTGGAATCAATCGGATGATTATTGAAAATTTTTATAGTGATTTTTGATAAGTGTTTGTTCATCAGGTTGTTTAACATTTATAGCCGCTCATCAGCACAATCAAAATAATTAACTACACAAATTATAATTATATCTATAGAATCATTTTTTAATAACAATATGTGTATAGAATTACATTTTCTTATAATCATTTTAAGTTTAAATTTGGATAAAATTAGATATTTAAAGTTTAAGAATAACAATTTTAGTTATTTTGTTGTAAAGAGGCTGACTGGATACCATTTTAGATCAGAATCGTTTTTTGTGTACAATGATTATATATGTATATTATGTGCATATGCCATATCCATCACACTTATATAATAAAATATTATCTCTCTCCGTTTGATAATAACGACATTCAGCAATCAGAAGGTTGTTTTTAAAATAAGTATTTAAAATTTTGTTTGACTTACCATTTTTGAAGACGAACGATGTCAATGACTATTTCACAGTCCACAGATCAATCAAGAAATTAAAAAGTAGAACTATTTACTGATTATTAGGGTTCGGAAGGGTTCGGCAAAATTGATGATAAAATGACTAAGATATATCATAGTCAGCTTAAAATTTGTTCATAATTCAGAAAGCTGAAATTAAAAATTTAATTTTGGATATTTTGCAATTTTTTAGATTTTATTGCTATTTCTGTACTTTTGTAAATATTTTATTATTTTGACTTGTTTCTTATAATAAAAAATGGTTACAGTTGTCACATTAGTTGAAAATTAAATATACTTTCAATACAGCCGCGGTGATTATATAATGGTTACTATATTTTAATATCCATATTTATGATATAAAATTATTAAGTATCTAAGTATCATATTTTTCCCTAAGATTTCGACTCCAAATCGTTACGACTCGCGAGTGCCACAAAACCCTGTAATATAGCATATTATAATGAATGCTCGAAACGCCCAAACAACATTTGTGAATGAAACATTGACGAAAGCTCGAAATCTTCCTCTCAAATTTACTTCCCATTCTGCCATTATACTCGTAGGTATAAAGACTCACAACTACTATGCCGAATATATAATTATAATTTATACTATTATATTATTTCATATAATACATATTATATAGGAATATTATAGTACTATGATAATGATAAAGTATCCACTGCAGAGTAATGGCACAGTTGTTGAATATAGTCGTATTCAGTCACGTCTATATTGCTCATCATAATGTTGTGTAGAACTACATAATATAATAAAATAAAATAACACATACAAACAAATTTCTTTTGTATTGCAACATCTGATTTGTATACTAGAAAGGAGCCGCGTCCAGTTGTCCCTATTACTGCAGTAATTGAGTAATATTAGATTATTATATTATATGCCCATAAGTTATGGGATTCAACCTGAGGAGTAATGAATTACCAGAGATTTCGATTTCGCACTACCTAATGAACGTTTATTCACTTTAAGTACCTAAAAATTTAGTTGCCATAAGACACTTTGTAACAGTGAAATAATAAGCTATATTTTAAATTAAAGAAAAAGAGAGTTCTCGTTTATTTTCACAAAATTATGGTAATATTGTGTCTTTTAAATACACTACATACTATAATTTTAACCGCACTCGCGTAATATTATTGGTAATCGAAATAAAAATCTCCGGGAAAAAAAATCACCAGACTACAATATAACTCACAACCACATAAAAATGGTTGAACAAATATTTTTTAAACTATAATAAGTATCTATAATTACTAACTACCACATTATGAATATTTAATTACAAATACGTTAAAAAAATTAATTATAAAATACTTTAATATAGTGATAATAGAATATTTATGTTAATATAAATTATTTTATAATAAATAATATTTTGTTTCATATAACGATAGTATATTATATATTTATGTATAATTCTGTAAAGTTAAAACTACAAAAATTTGCAAATTATAATGCTAAAGTTTATAATAGAAAATATTAAATACATTTTTATAAGTTTTAATTTATATAGATCCAAGATTATAAAATAAAAATAAAAATAATTATCAAAAGATAGTTATAAATTATAATGAATGTACCAACTCCCGTTTCATCGTTAAAAGTAGAGCATATAATAATATTTTGAATATTTGTTCTACCATTGTATGTGGTTATGAGTAATATTTTAGTCTGGAGATTTTTTTTTCTAGGGTCAGGGATTTATTTTCCGGGGATTTTTATTCAGCAATTCAATATTATTATAACCTTACTATTAAGATTTACTAGATTATCAACATGTGTCTAATCCCTATGTATGAATTTGTGTACACGAATAATATTTTAACATGTTGAGCGGTGCACTTGAAATAGTTTACAGCACTTATGTTAGGTTTCGAAGAATTCTTTTCTTTTTTTCAGCTTATTATTATATATTTCGAAGGACACTTTTACACGTGTCGTACAACAAAATCCCATAATTTATAGCCAACATGGCATCAGAATATAACACATTTGTGTACGTGACGTCCCTTAATACACAGTATGTCTCTCCGGACTGCAAAACACCCAGCAATCACATCACTATAGCTACACGGGGTCGAAATCCCACACGCTTTTATCCGTTTCGTAAGGAATGGGCATAAGTAGGTATAATCAATTATTCGAACTATAGACATATACGCACAACTCCTGGCTTGACAAATCATTTGTTATAAATTTCGGGGAAGGACGGTCGTTGTTCATTGTATATATAATATACAAAGTGGGCGATTGCCAGCCAGAATACCGGTTAGATAAAATTGTAATGAAAAGGTCTAATGTAAACTCCGACATTTTTTTCCCCACCTGTAATGAATGTATGGAAACTCCACCAGTGCTTATGTGAAACTTAATAATATACTCGTATCTCAACTAGAGAAGATCAAAAATCCTAAATGATAGTGTTAAACAACGTTATAGTCATGAAAATGGATTTACATTAGACTGAGATGTCAGAATATCTACAAATTGTATCTCATCATTTTAGTTCACAGTTCCACATACTATAACATAACATAATATACTTAGGTTGCTATATAGATAAATATTTTATGATTATTACAATTATTTATTATGATAATAGATTAATACCAAGTACCAACACATGCCAATTTGGATGATTTGTTCTGACAATTATTATTTTTATTAATTATCGATATTTTTTGCCTTTTGGGATATTATAATAATGTACATATCTGTCGTATACGTATAATTATTGTATACTGTGACTTGATTTTGTTCACTGACAAAGTTTAAGTGAACTTAATTTTACTTGATTTTTTCACTGGCAGAGTTAACACTAAAAAAAGGTATACTTGTGGCGGAGTTTACATATGCGCCCTACACAATATGTATTTTAACCTCTCGACTCCTGTTAGGCTAGGTTATAATAATAAAAATATAATATTGTTACAATATACAGGGTGTCCCGTGAGGATTTACTCATTGCGATATCTCCTGAAACAATGTAGATATCATAATTCTGGTTTTTTATCAAGACTCACAGAGATAAGCACTACAAATAATTCATGTTTAAATTTTTTTTTTAAGTTTTGGTAAAAAAGTTAAAAAATATATTTTTTTATTAATTATTTAAAAAAAAAAAATGAAGATAGCCGTTTTGTAGAGTTCATTTTTCTGAAAATATTGACGTTTCAACATTTTAATTTTATTAATCTCCTGATTTTTAATTTTTTTTTTTTTGTTAATATGTAAAACAGCAAAAAATCGGTTTTTGTACGGGCGGCGAGTCCCCCTCCATAGCTAATGGGCATATCCTCGTGGGATACCCTGTATAGTTTAAAGTCCTGCAACATATATTTATCATTATATTATCTTGGACTGGCGTCGGTCGGTCCGTTTCTATATAACAACGCATTTCTATCGTTTCCACGAACTGGTTTTTAAACATTTTAAACAATAATATACAATCAATAGGATGTTACACCCCACTAAGCCTACCCATGACTCTCTCCGAACAGTATATTATCGCGAAAGAATCTTTATTATTATTGCTTTGCTCTCAGCAGGACACCGATCTCACTTCTTCTCTACGCTACAATGCGGCCGCAGAGGGTGGTTTTTCATTATTTACGAAGCATGTTAGACATATTATAGGCAGGTACATATATAATATCGACCCGAGACGTTTTCATCTGTTTTTGAACCGCGTCCATCATTTTCCGTTTCACGCGTTTAAGTCACTTATATACACAACACTATCGTAGTCGTAAGTCGTAACTTATAATATTATTACGGTTTGACGTCTATCGGTTAGAACGACTTCTGTTTTTTAAAATATTATTTAATTGCCATATCGTGCAGTAGTTCCGTATAATATATTCAATCGATGGTTGTATTATTATTATTAATTATCATGGTTATTATTATTATTATTATTATTATGGTTGTATTCGGTTGAGGTGCTATCAGTACCTAATAGGAAAACACAGTTTCGTGCAAATCTATAGTTAGTTTTAATTCGAAATTAAGACGTTTAAGCACGTGCTCAAATTCAAGTTGAGGCTCTGATTTCAATGCAAATGTGAACATTTTTTAGCGATTATAATTTGTTAAAATATTTAAATTATAAGCCTTTCAAGCATTCTAAACTGTTAAAAAATATGTCATGTTTTACCGTTTCATTATTTATCTATCTAGTATCTATACATTCTAACGTATTTGATTTTGAATACTATTCTGTCATGTTCTACAAGTACTACGATTATAATACAGATATTATGCTATCGTATAAGTCCCAAAGTCCTTACCTTGATTATGGTAGATAATATGATGTGTAATAATTATATGTTCACAACTATTCGGGTCGTATGTACTATAATATATTATATTATGTTGATATGTTACGATGCAATTGGCTAGCGTAGAGGCCAGTTTTTGCACCAATGAGTGCAAAACAATTGACAGTCAGACACTCCCCACTCCCTCTTTAAAAACTTTACCAAATTATTCCCGACATAATATTATCCCGCGATATAACGAATAAACGATCTTAGGCACGACACACTACAATTTTCGAAGTAACAATAGTAACAGTATATTATCTCGTGATTTTTTTATCCTAAAATAAAAAACCACCGGTGAAAAAGCCATGGATAAAAAAGCAATAGATAAAAAGCTACGAGCAAAAATATTGTTACAATAATTACTTTGAAAAATAGTGACATTTTTTTATCCATGGCTTTTTTTTCGGTAGGTTTTTTCTCCAGTCGTTACAAAAACGATTAATGAATAATACCGTAGATACTTGAAAATTACACCATATACTCATTTTATCATTTTCTATGTGATAAGATTTTCTAAGTACATAATATACTGAATATTTAAAAGAAGGTTCCACGTAAATATTTTATTCTACAAATAAAAAATCTAAAAAATATATCAAAACTTTTTTTTAAGTTAAGATTTTGACGATTTTAGTTATATTTTTGTAATTAAAAATATATTATATGTGAGTTGTTATAATACACAAATAATATTAATTCAACATACCAGCTACCCTATAATATAATATAAAATATCCAGTGGCGTAGTCGCGTAGAGAGAAGTGTTGTGGCCTTAAGACCATTAGAGATAGAGGTCCCTTAAGCACAGAAATTAAATTATAATAAAAATGTAAATAGTGATTCGTGAGCTAATAATAGTTGTATAATAAATGTACTGTTTAATTTTGTTTACATATATGAAAACATTGACATTGGAACATTGTAATATTATATTTAATAAATATTATACTTAAGAACTAATTTTTCGATCCTTGGATTCAACGGAATGTAATTTTGAAAATAGATTAGTGTATATTAGTTATTGTGTTAGTTAGAAGATTTTATCTATTCAAATTCTTCGATAAAATATCGATAATTTAAAAAATAATAATTTTGGTATTTTATATACATAAGTGAGCTATTAATTTTATCAAATTCTTATTTAAATAAGACCAGAAAATAAGTTTTTAAAATATTTTGAAACGAAAATATTCTGCAATCTCATGATTCCACGATTATTACAGTAATAGTAGATAAGATATGACGTAGATACATCGGTTTTATAAAAATGTCTTTATCGATTGAAAGTGAAATGTTGAAAAAATGTTAAATCTATTATTCTATTGCTCCTTGAAAACTATTTAAAAGTAAAATGTAAGTTTATTTTTATTTTATATTTCTATTCATTCACATTGTACAATTCTTCCTTTTTTTTGAAATCTACACAATAAATAACATGTCATAACAACAAATAACTGTAAAATGTATATACACGGCACATCACATGACTATAATAATACAATGATGACTTGTCGGTGGCAAAGATTTAACATATTTATAGACAGAAATCACTTTGAATGCATTTACATGGTTAATAAAAAAAGTAAAACGAATTACATTTTTAAAAAAGTAGTCATGACCATGACAAGTTTTGAATAGGTACGAGTTTGGGCAATTAAAATGAGACGATAATACAGTCCTAATATATTATGTAAATATACGAAGATGGCTTATAATCTCGACATTCCAAAACACGCACATCAGTTTTAAAATTCATTCGTCTCTTCACGTTTGTCGTTTATTAACATGTTTAGCTTTTACAAAATAGTTATAGGTGATCTGATGTACCTACCGAACCATAACAGACTGTTGCTATGTAGGTATTTTATCGTACCTACATAAGTCACCGGTCAGATTGTACAATACTGTTTTTGTTATTATAATATGCCAATGTATTCACATCATCGAGATGATTACCAGTATGTCTACGATAATGACTATTCTGATCTGTCCATGTACTCAACCATTATTGATATTTTAATAAATAATAAGATTTTTGGTTTATGCTGATAAAAATGTTTTTCGATATTTCTAGTAAATTGTTTTTACAACAGTTAAAAACTTTTGAATATCGATTTTCATGACTTTTTTTCATATGCATCTGAATTTCAAATTTTGAATTCCGTCAAAATCACAAAGATTTGCAAATTGTGTTGCAATTAAAAAGGGTATGTCTTTAGGTTTTAATTTTAATATTTAGGCTTGTAAATTTAATACAATACACATATTCCACAGACGCCACATACAATTTATGAATGTTTGAGCTTTAGATTTGGACGACATTTGATATTCACGTTAAAAATCTAACAACAATTTTCCATTAAGCCGTTTATATTTTGTTATTTTGCTATAAATAAAAAAATAATTGATATTATATACTTGATTATTTGTTTGAAGTTCGTTTTTCTAAAACAATTTTGGTTATTATGTTGAACTTAAAATAAATATAAATGCAACTATTAAATTATGTATAATATGTATTATAATAAAATGTACCTAATATTATTATTTTCTAGACTCAATAAAATTTTCAAAAATATTTAGACTTACTTGAAGCTACTTACACTATACGAGTCTAGGTCGGAATTGAGGTATACGTGATTAATTTTAAATAAAAATAATGCATTTTTAATATTGATGTACATAAATAATTTCATAATTATTATTTTAGAATAGCTACTTAACTATAAATTATGATGCTCTTATCTAGATTAAAACATACCATACAACTTATAGCAGCCATGTCAAACTCAAAATGTTAATTTGGCCAAATATAGTAAATAGAACACTATATGCAGGGCACACATACGTATTTATCGAATAAAAATAAATGTTATACAATTTTACAAAGCCTATAAAAGATTACAAGACTATAAGTCTTATAGTAACTAATTTAAATAAATTATACAAAATACCCTTCTAATTTTCTATTTTTTGATTATATTTATGATTTATCATTGAGTTCAAATTTAACACATCCATTTGACTTACTAAATGATGAATTGCACTCGAAAATATCTATTATACAGCCGACCGATTTGCTGACTTCCCAGTTTTTTTAAATTGTATAAAACTGCGTAATACCTTTTACTATACGAGAGAAGTTTGGGAAATGACCTGTTCGTAAAATGTTTTTCGACGGGAACCGTTGGGGACGCGCCGGATTATTTGATATATTTTTAATTAACTTAATAATAAAAATGGGTAATAAAAATAACAGAAATTAAAATTCTTATAAATAAAAAAAATAATTGTTATCTATTAAAAAATGAAAAATATGCTCAATCCTCAATAAGTTTTTTATAAAAAAAACTTTCAAAATAGTTTTTTCATAGTCGCACTAGCGCTTAAGGTGCAAAATTTATTTATATTAAAAATAATTCGTGTAACGACGGTTCCAAAAAACATGCAAATTTGTTGAATTTACAGTTTTTCAACCATACCTAACCAAACTAACGAACTGTGAATTTGTGACTTCGGACGTAGGTATATGACATATTATTATGCTTGAAGTTGGCCAATCAATTTATAAGTATTTACAAATTACAAAGAGGCGTATGCTTAAATTGTTATACTCATATTAATATTTACGTATAGATAACTCATTGAATTATTATTATTTTAAATTAATATTTTTCTTTTTAGATTCAAATCAAGCAGAGTTTTTATTCTGGCTTAATTATGAATACGTAGTGGAAACATGTAAAAATATTTGTGTTGCTCATAATTTATTGATAGACCACAGTTTTATCTAAATGTTAACTTAATGAGTCAATTTGTTGGTATTGTATCGATTTTCTCATAAAACTTAGTGATGGCTTATCTACATATTCTGAAATTATAATTAAAAATCCATTTAAAATTTATATTGTGATTAAGCCAGTGAAGTATTCGAAAAATCCTACTAACAACCACAAAAGTATTAATTGTTGTTTGGCTAATATTCAGTCTGTAAATTTTAAATCGATTTTTATAACTTTATCTTCGACGGACAAATCAACCTCATTATGACTAATGAGAAAATCGAAAAATGTTTTCAACTCATTAAATTATTTTTTAGATAAAACTGTCTATCAATATAATATGACCTACACGAAATTTGTGAAGGATATTACATTCTGAATATCTAAAACAGTATGAAAGAAAAAATTCTCAAGAGAGCTTATAGGATTTATCAGAGTCTAATACCTAATAAACTGGGAAAGAAACATTCATTAAATATAATAATAGGTATAATGAGTTGTGTAGACGAAATAAATAATTGTATTATAAAAGTAAAAACATATAGGCACACTGGACTGTATTTTGTATATTTTACAATAATTAATTGATTAACTACATAATACATATACACGTGTGCTATTCCTCATAGATATACGTCCTAGGTCGCATATTTTCGGTCGGTACCGTAAAATTGCTTAACTCCGGATAGAAATGACTATTTTAGCTCTGAAACCTATATAAGTATATGTAGAAAAACGATGTTATCATTTGAGTATTTAACTCCTGACTACATTTCATGGTTTTAAAAAAGGTTTATTGATTTTAAGCAACAGGTAACATTTTTTGTTAAACTTTGTTCAACACATTTAAAAAAGAGAATTTATCAAATTCTAAAACATAGGGATTACAAAATAATGATTAAATAAAAATAATTGTATATTTTAAACTCAACTAAAAACATTTCAAATCAAAACATTAAAAATGTAAGAATTACCATTAAATATTATACAATAAATGAATTACAGACAATTTTTATTTATTATTACTCACTAAGTTAATGGTGTACGGAGTTATACAAAAGAGATAATTAACATGTATTTATATTTTATAAGCATTTATAGTGTATCTAAATTCCAATTTAATTGAAAAGAAACCACTATTCAATAACATCGACACACAATGTTTTTTGACTATTATTAGTTTGAATATAAGTCGTTTACCTCCATAGTATCAATAAAAGTAGCTAATATTGACTAATATAGTTTTTCGTTCTAAATACCCACCGATAATATTTAGTGACAATGTTATTAATTCAAAAATTCCGTTGTAAGAAACATCTAGTATAAATTATAAACAGTTTTGTCAAATTTGAAGTTACCTTATTTTATGGTACCTACCTACGGGCCGTAAATATGCTCCCTAGGATGTGTAATAGCTGTATAACACACGTGTATGTACGAGTAGTTTACCAATCGATTATTATTAATACAGATGTCAGATGTGTATAATTATGTTTTTACATATATAATAATATTATTTATTATTTTTACATAACTCATTAGTCATTGTCTCATTATACCTATTATTGTTTTAAACAATCCCATTATACCCACTATAATAACGTACCTACCTATAACTTACATATATAAATGAATCATTTGTGTGTTTCAATTGTTCAAAAAAAAAAGCAAATTATAAACTATGAACTTTAAAAAAATGTTGCAAGCATATTAATTTTAATCATAAACATAATATTATAATACGAATTATTCTTATATTTTATTATGAATACTAAAATAGTAAAATCAGACATCTGATCTCGGCTATATGAATTACTAATTAGCTATACTACGACAACGACATAGTACCTATCTACATCAATTAGTACAAATCGAGCACAATATACAATAAATGTAGTATAATACATAATTTTTTTTTTGGATTAGATTATTAATCGCATATACCAATATTATAATAGTATATTATATTCAAACAGTATAATATTTATTATAGTAAGAATAAGTGGTGAGTACCTATAATAGTATATACCTATTTATTATATTGATGATTGTTGATTGATTTTTCTCACTTGAAGATTCGGTATAGGTAGGTATCATTTTGTATTCATCATCGAAAAAGATAAAATAGAGATAGTACTAAGTAGATATACAAAGCCAGTAAATACATTAAGATATTGCGAGAGAGAGATAAAAAATTTCTCTGTACATATGCATTTGTAATATATACATTTATACTGTATTTATGGGTACTTCAGATGTCCGACTTACAGTTACAGATTGTCCGATTTATTTCTGTTAGTATTATAATCTTTACCATATAATATCTATTGTATTAGGATTAAGTAATATTTTAACGACCGATTTTTAGGTCACTTATTCTAGTTATTCATCATACTATTCATACTAGGCCGAATTTTATATTGTATATAATATTTACAAGCTGGTCATTTTTTTTATAATAATCATTTACATGTGTATTGTATAATTGATTATGTTCTTTAAGAAATTTGACATCAAACTAAATAATTATAATATACTATTTAGAAATAAGATAAGTAGGTATAGGTACTTTCATGCATTTGGGTATCGCAATCCGTTAAAAAAATATATAAAAATATTATTACAGCCCAAGTAGCACCAATAGTGAACCGTCTAAAAGGGAGTTTTATAATTTATTCAATTATACCTATGTATGAACCACGCGTATAATATGAATTAATATTGTAATAGTACTATGCATAATATTACTTAATATTCGTTGAAATAAACGAATATTCAAATATGTATTTTTCATTAATTGGATTTATATTGAATACAGCTGCATCGATATGATCAACAAATTATACACATTATTTACAATTATAAAATATATTATGAGATTTTGTTCTTATCTAGTATTTAATTTTGTTTTATTGTTTTTTAAACACGACTTACATAGCAATTTTATATTTGAATAGTAATTTGACTTGTTTCGTTTTTATCGTACGAGACAATTAAAAGTAATTATCATTATCTATGTTGAAGTTTTTTTTATTTATTGTAGCAGTAATTATAATACTAAAAATTCTTAAAAATGTTTCATATTTAATTATTTTGTAATCACGCATAGTATTTATTAATTTTTAAATGGTAACCCATTCTTTAAAATTTCTATTCGAAAAACACAATTATTTCAGTAAACGTAAAAGTAAACTTAAAATCAAATATTTAACAATAGGTCAATTATTTAAAATGTGTGTAATAAATGTATAGTGATACTTATCTCAATATAGTGCCACGAAGTTTCGCGTGCGATAGCAACACTACAAAACTTCCGATTTGTGAATAAAGCAATTTAGGTTTCAAAATCACGTTATTAGTTAAAATTTCAGAGTAAACTTTGTTATTTCGAAGTATCAATACTATCATTAAAATATTAGTTTATAATATATTATTACAATAATATTATTAGTGTATATTATTCGTAATACCATTTAACTAGGTATCATATTTGTTAACGCCATTGAAACAGTACCTATTCGTGCAAGCAGTACCTATTAACAGGTAACCGATGGTAAATATATTGCATTTATTTTAATTTATAGAACAGCAGTCTTAGACAGTAATAATATCCGATAAAGCAATGTATTGTACTGAACCCTTTTATTTATCATATTCGATAATTTTCGAACGTGAAAAGACTAGAATTTATATTTCCAATATTTTTCTTTCGTTCCAAACTTCCAAAGATATAAACCAGAATATTTATAATCAATGTCCATCTCTTGTCATGCAATATACTATCATATAATATTATCGAAACAAGACTCTACAGGTTATTGTTAAGAGGACGCCTCACGGGCATTTGTTGTCTCCGTCTTACAAACATACAATTTTCAATGTTGTACGTCTGTTAGACGGAGACAACAAATGCTCGTATGGCATCCTCTTAAACACATAATTACGTTGACGACGGCAATAGTGTAGTTTCCAGGAATACGATTTTAGTGTCAGATTATAAGATACAAATTCCACTGTACATTTTTTTACTAACAGCAATAACTATTAACTCAACCGGTAGGTACTACCTATATAAATATAAATTCCACCGATATTATTTATGAAAACAAATCTAAATTTACGATTATACATATAAATATGATAATAGTTATGATTATAATATTAGTTTATAAACTATAAAATAAATACGATAAAATTAGGTATACCAACGTTAATACTAATATTAGGCTGTGTATATGCTTAATCAGAACAAAATCTAAACTGTACTAAAGTATATCGTCTATCATAATCTATACGATATAATAAAAGAAAAATCAACATTTAACCAATAAAAATGATAGAATATGACTTTGAACGCTTTGAGTAACTAATTTAGTCTTAAATCAAGTAAAAAATGTGTGTTTTTATGATACAAATTAAAAAAAAATAAAAAATAAAATCATATAGTTTATCAAAAACGAATACCAATGGAGTTAAAGTAAATTTTATGGGTAAAAAAATCGTACCAATAAAATTTACGGAGTTACAGAAAAGGCAGTTTCGATGGATTTAATACTTGGCTATGCGTACGATGTCGAACACGATTATAATTTCTGATACTTCCACAATAACTACAGAAACAGAAAATACGACAGAAAAAAAAATATGTTAGAATCGGTCGCGGGGTGCCATATTTTATTGTTTAGTACCTATATGATACACAAATATTACAAAAAGGATTTACTCTCGGCGCCCTCGGAGACTTCAGGGTTTGTGTGACCGCACCTTCACAGAATTACGACGTAGTATATAGTAAGAATAATAGTAATAATAAAACGTTAGCCGATCGGCGAACGAAGCAGACAAAAAAATGTATTATATAGGTATATTTACAAAGGCGCCGTACGAAAACCCACCTGCTCCGTCGTTGGAATGTCGAATAGTCCTCTGGTGGTTATGGGCATTCACTGCTGTAGTAGACAGTGTCCTGTGTAGAAGTCTTGCCAACCCCGTCAGTTATCTTCGTACGCCGAACGGAGACTACGACGGCAGGTGTTATCGGCCAGCACTAGCTGGTACTGTTGCAGCTGCAAACGTAGTAAAACGAAGCGGTGATGGGCCTCATCGCACGTACGGCCTTATTGATTGACACCCCCTCTGCCACTCATCATCCCTTCCCACCCATTAGAACCACTACCCACCAGTACCTCACAGATGATTAGAAAATCTGACCAGTATTTTTTCAACAGGATTGACTTCCTGAAAATATTATCATTAGCGAAACTCCTTTTTTCGAATTTACTGCATTATAGATAATATAATTGTGTGTTTATTATGTCGTATTTATAAGGCGGTTACGACAAAAATAAAATCGGACATAATTTTACCTACACGATTGCAGTGGGTTGCTGAACAATTTGTTCTTTATAATATAATCATAAACGTTAAGAGTACGCAAACACTCGCATCAGTTGTCTCTGTATTACTGATGTACAGCATAGCAAAAACTATTTTGCGCGGAACTACTATACTTCCTCGTAGCTGGCGCTTATTTGGAATTTGGATAACATAAATACAATTAAGTTATCAGTTTAAGAACATTAGGATTTTATTATATAATTATTAAAAATTATTGGTTAGTACTATGAAAAAAAATTACAACGCTACGACACAGCGGAGCACAATTTGAGAACCTCTGCTGTTGGTGTAGGTTTTAGATTCTACATTGAATAGCAATTAGCAATTTATTGACTCAATTAATCATTATTTTTAGTAAACCGTAATGATTATTTTTGTTAGCTCTAAAGTAATAAAAAATCAAGTTTTATTTCTTTAGAGGCCAGTGCATCATTGACTTATTCGGGGCGCATGTAGTTAGTTACTAAAACACAGGTAAAATTAGATTTAAGTAAACTTTAGCAGGGGCCGTCGATTTTGTCCCAGACACAGGTACCTAATTGATTTTTTTCTACCTCCTCTGTGTTCCGATTGTGTCCTAATGTATAGTAAGATAAGCGTTAACACCACTCGATTCAACCTTTTATACCTTTCCAGTGTTACAAGTAGGATAGTTATACTATTTTTCAGACCTTTTATGTTCCGATTGCTTCCGATAGATTAGGACATAAATAGTCATAATTTGAAAAGGTAGGAAAAAATCATTTAATTATCTGACTTGTAGACGCAATCTAAACTTTGAAAAGGCGTAAAAGGTTGAAACGGGACGCAATCGAATGTCGCCAAACTTTAGTATTTTGGAAGAGAATTACAGCTTGTTTAACCATTATAGGAGAGGCAAATGTTTAGTGCTTATAGCCGTAAAAAAAGACAAATGTTCCTCTGACAATAGATATAATACTATTATATCTTGTCAATCCATCCATATTATTACCGTATGCAAATCAAAAAATAAAAAAATTTTTGGGGACATCGAGATTATGCATATACAAAGCAACACTGATCATTGTAGGATGCTTAAATCGTACCAAGTCTAAACGTTACTATTGCAAGTACTTAAAAGATAAATATATTTTAAAATAGTATGGAATAAAAGGTCAAACGTTTCGTAATCCCCGCTTGATACATGTACTTGACTGTTTTCGTTCAACATTTTAAAATTTGAACAATAGTTTCGGAAATATAGTTTCCTGAATATAAGTTATGCCTTATGCAGAAGATTTGTTTCCTACTGCACTATAAACAAAATATTATAATAATTAATAACTAATAAAATAAAATAAAATAATTGTATGAATATAATATATATTATACATTATACCAATAGCATAATATTAAATTATTTTTTATTTTTTATACGTATAGGTGTTACGAAAATTAAAATATGCCATTTATAATATTGTATAATAATAAAAAATCCTGTAATATGCTCATCGATCAAGTGGTAAAAAGCAATTTCGTTATTTGACTACCTATAATCAACTTTTAAGTTTAATATACGATTGGTACTCTAAATATATGGAGCCTACATTGGAAATTAAACCGTCGCGCGTCGAATCAACTTAAATTCCTCGCGTATAAAATTAAACGTCGATCAATGTAAATTACTCACTCTCGATTTAGCACAGAGGTTTAGCGGAGGATTGACTGATGACGTTTATTTAATACATTTAATCTATATTAGACTACATTATTGAACAAATTACGTTATGTTATTAAAGGTAGCCGGAACGGAATAAATTCCTAATCAATGATTTAATTAGATTCGATTCGATTTAACGCACCAATGGGTCGGACATATACGTGGGTAGCTGTAAACAAGGGGGATATATTCCTCCAAGCCGGACACATTGTTAAAATATTTAATAAATTAAACGTCATTTGTAAACAACTGATCATCTCTCTAAAAACGCCACTTCGTCTAAATACAAGCTACCTAAATAGTTTAATTAATATACACAAGATACCTACATTTTCATAAGTCTGTCGATAACACACTACGATACCTTGAAAGCAAACGGAAGAAACACGACGTTTTATCGTGCGATGGTTAAACCGGAGTCACCGGAACGTATAGTATTACATAGTACATACATATATTCCAAGTATATTTTATGATCATTTCCAATAATGCTTGATAATTACCTATATGATATAGGTACCAGGCACCAGCAAGGTATGAAAAATAATCTTACATAGGAAATCATTATGATTTCTAAAATCATTTAATTAGTTTAGTGAAAGGCTCAAACCAAGAACTACAGTAGCTAGAAGGAAAAAGTGGTTAATGTAATAATAATTTAATATAGGTAAGATAATAATACAACAAAAGTTGCATGCTTACAACTTACATGGGATATTTACCTATGTTACGAAAAATACAAAAAAATATTGATAAATTATTATACTTACCTATAGTTACCTATACTTACCTTTTGAAGTTTGATAGTCTCTCATAATGAGTATCATTGATATATGAATATGATTCTGTATTTCACCAATCGCCTTGAATATTAATTATGAATAAAACAATAAACTGTAATACACGTCTAAATGTCATGTTTATCATATAACAGTAAAAAAAAAATATAATGGCTACAAAAGTACGGATATCAAAATATGATAGGATTTATATTTAATAATATTATGTTGAATTTAACAATAATATTGTTATAATAAGTATTAGTAATTAGTATGATTATTTCGATAAATACATTTTGTGGTTTTTAGAAATTTAATATTGATTAAATTTATAAAATCTGTTGTATAAAATTAACAAAAACCAATGTTGATTTAAAAATGCTTCTTTATAAATTTAATAAACTGTTTATAAATTCAATGTATTTCTTTCTTAAATTAATGTTTGGGTATATAATTAATTATACAGATAAAATTTGTTGATTTTACGTATGAACTTTCTTAATTCAGTAATATATTTTTCAAACCACAAAAATAATTATTATTTTAACATAGTAGTATTTGTTAATAATTGAAAAACAATCATTATTGAATTTACTAATGAATTTTTGTTCAGTGTAGGCGTGTTTGCAGGGAAGGAGATCTTAAAAATCACCATGTTAGGAATCATAGTACCTTCCTAACCATTTGTACCCATCATTTATTTATTTACAAGCATACAGGCAGTACACGAAATACCTAATATAGTTACATAACTTGCTCGTTAATCATTAAGCTGTATGGGATGTTTACAAATCAACTTCGAAGAAGAATTAGGTAGATCTTAGGTAATTCAGAGGTGGGTAGGTACAGTAGAACTTCGATTAACCGTCACTGTCGGGACCGGGGCTATGACGGTTAATCGAATAGACGGTTAACGGACATTTTGCAAAAAAAAACGTGTGCATACATATATGTACACACATTTATTATATTTTTTACGTGTGTGTACTTTAAAAAAAAAATTACTTACATATAACATATAAATTAATTTTTATAACACATAAATTATAAACATACATACCACACATATTATAAAAAAAAATCTGTAATTTTAGTTTGGTTTTTTGATTCTCTAGCTTTTTTAGCAGCAATATTACGTATTTGACGTAGAAGTAAGACTTGCGTAGCATTTGACAATCGTCTAATCGCCTAATTAATTATTTTTTTCGGCGATGACCGATGACGGATAACAGAGAGTGACGGTTAATTGAAGTTCTACTGTATTAGGTAGTATTTGTGACACAGGGAAATGTTTTTAAGGGCCCACCTTAAAACACACTTCCACACTTCCAAATAAAACGTTATTACAATATTATTAAAACTGTACAAATTATCTTTAATTAATCACTATTCACTTGATTATAATTATTTACTTTTAGAAGCGCAACTTAAATATTTACTACATAATTATACATTTGTTACTTTCTATATTTTAATTTTAAAAAACCACGTTCATAGCTTACTTAAGTGATTGACAGAGTAAAAAGTCACTTGTAAAAACTACATAAAGACCAGCCACCAGGATAGGCATTTGTAAATAAATTATTTATTTTGCCAAGAAATTTAAAAAGCAAACCCACATACATACTATAGGTACTTCTCAGTTCTCACTAGCTGTAGACTGTAGAGACATTTGAATATTGAATACCCAGTAATTTCCGACACTTTAAGCTTCATATCGGTGTGTGAGTATATGACTGTGCGGTACGTGTTCGCGGTCGGATATTTGGGTCTTCGATTTAGATGACGTCACACCCGCTTATATGTGTTGTATCCGTTTTATAAACGTCTAACATAGCGAAAACTGTTTTGAGCGGGATAGGAACAGTCTGGCTGTATTCTAAGCTAAGCAACCAAATTTGCTTAGTATTAAGTAGGTGAGTATTTTACTGTGCTACATGGTTCTTATTTTTTCGGTGTCACAAATACAAGAAAAGTTCTAATTGTAATTGTAATTTATTCTTATTTTAATTTCATTATTTCAAACTCGAATAGCTTTTTTTGTATTTGTGACATCAAAAAAAATAAAAACGATGTCACACATTAAATTTTCTCCTCTAAATAGTACGACAATTTAGTTGCTTACTTGCCTTGGCTACAGCCTGATTTGTTCTATCCCCCGCAAAACAATTTTTGCCATGTTAGACATTTTGTTAGACGGAATACGGCTACAACACATGCGAGTAGAATGGAATGGAAGGAATGGGAAAACTGTATAAAATAAAATCGAGTTTGATATCAGAAGATTTGTAACTTGTGCGCCCTCTTAATATCAGGATATTTGTAACAGGAACTTATGATGTGATCGTGATGTCCAGTGAGCTATCGCCTTCGACACTCGCCGCCCCGCTGACGACGTGGAAACTGACGAACGAAGGTATATCGAGTAGCAACTAATCCATACATACGACCCTGGTCCTGCCGGACCTAAACTCGCTGCGCTGTACCGCTGTATCATGCTGTGGCGTCCCGCTCTATCGGTGCATGTTCATGGCCATATTATGTGTAGACGTTGTGTTAATGGTTGATATTATATGGACACCCTATTTATGTGGCAATGTATTGTGTCATGCCACTTATGCTGAAGTCATGTAGCGTACAATTGTCGCAAATGCTGCTCAACGATAACGCCCCCACTGTATTTTGACATTTTTGTACAAAAAACGTCCGTACGTAATACAAAAATTCAAATAACAGATGATAATATTGAGAATCGACTATTTAATTTATCCGTGGTAATTGCCAATGAAGGCTTTACAACGACGTGCCGGCAGTAACCATTGATATTTGGTGTTTAGTAATAATATTTAAAAACAAAAAAAAATTAATAAGATCTAACGTTAAATAAACGTTAATATAACGTTTATTTATAATTTATTATATTTATTATTTTTTATTTTTTAATTATTACACAATACCAAGACGACTCTTTTTATTCGCACTATTTATCAGCACTATATACGATGCGGCCGACGCGGGACGAATAGGGATATATGTTTTTTGATAAGTCAGATGACAGGGAATTATCTCCCCTATACATTTTTCTTTTTAAATCTAAAATTTTGAAATTAAATACGAGATTCCTTGGAAATTTGTTTACCCTCACCAAATAAAAATTCTACAGAAAAGTCGAGTACAATTTTAAGAGCGTTTGAATTCGATTTTTTTACAATTTGGATATTTACTTGATTTTTTTTTGTAGATGCGAATATGCAATTTTCTTATTTTATTGTAATTCAAAAACAAATTACTCAACTTTAGATACTTGAAATTTACCCCACATGTGTATTTTATCATTTCATATATTTGATAACATTTTCAAAATATTTTGACTCGTTTTGAGCTATTTACGGACATTTTCAATTTTTAATTATTTTAAGTTTTGTTTGTATAAATGTTAATACAATTTAATTTGTTAGGTCGAAAAGCTTGAAAATGTAATACAAGGCTCTTGATTTTTGTTTACAATATTAGTTGACAAATATTAAAAAGTCACGGGTACGATTTTGTTTTATAAGCATTTAAAGTCCAAAATTTGAAAAAAATTATCATATTGAAAAAGTAAAAATTATTTCTTATTAAAATATTTATAAAATGTTCAACTTTTATAGCTAAGATCAAAAATTTTTAAAAAGTTGCATACGAGTCATTAATTCTATATAACTGAAAAATATAAAAAATATATTAGCACAGTTTTTTAAGAGTTACACCAAAAACCCAAATTGATTTTGTTAAAAGCCAATTTTGAGTAAAAATTCCCTTATTTTAATTAATTTTTTATTGACCCCTATATATAAATTATAAGTACCAATCAGATTCATTTTTCTGGCAGAAATTAAACTGTTGAAGAGAATCTAAGCATTTTTACTGTCTCAAAAACATATCATTATAAAAATATATCATTTTTTTATAATAATAATTTAACTGTATTTTTTTCATACCTATTCAATTTTGATGGATAATTACTTAATTTCAGTTTAAATAACATTAATTCCTTAATTGACACTTGACATATTTTAAAGTAAGTAACAGGGATTTCCTAAATTTTAGATGTTTACATATTTACATAAAAAGTTAAAGGTGTAGTACGTAAAAACGAAAATTGTATAACTTGCCCCATTAGCCATTTAGGTCTGACACGCCTATGATTACATACTTCAATACTTGAATACTTAAAGGACCACGAAAGGAAAAAGTTTAAATTTATTTTATACTCAAAAAACATAGTACTCCGTGTTAAAAAAAAATAATGGTCCAAACTAAAAATGTTTACGACTTTTCGTTTGCGATATACAGGCATTTGAAGTTGAAGTTATACGTAATATTAAGAACTTCGATCACATAGCTGCGCGATTTTTCGGTCTTTGATGAACCTAAAAAAAATATTATAATATATATCCGTTAAATGCAGATATGTAAAAACTAAAAATCACTCAAAACAAACTTTCTCGTCTCCTCGAATAATAATATTTAAACGTTTACGAAATGTATTAAAATGAATATTAATACAATAATACATCGCCATACAATTCTATGTTAAGATATAATGTAAATATTAAATTTTTAGAATAACTCTTACATATTTATTATCTATTGCAACGTCATAATATATTATATATGCTTTTACGAATTACGATTCTAGGTATGAATCATCTATAGACTGCAATATTATGGCTACACAAAAATATTTTATAAGAAGTACCTATACGGCTATACCTATCACGAATGTGAGAACAACGTCTTAACCACTTAATCTAAACTCTAAATATAGGCTATTAAAATATGTACCTAATAAGTACCAGATTCAGTTAAATTCAGTATTTTTATTATTTTTAACAATTTTAATCGAATAATTGAAAAGAGAAAATTACACGAAAGCAATACGCCAATACCTAACAAATTTCGTTAGTAATTTACTGATAATATACTATAAAGGTAGAATCAATTTATTTATTATGTTATTATACTTATTGATTATTATTTACATATTTATTATTTAAATTTAATTCACTTAGCATTTATTCATGATATCACATCTTTATAATGCTAGTCTCATGGCTTAAATATACAAGGTTATTGCAATAGTACCTCCACTATATCATTTTATCACGTTAAGGAATTAAAATGGCAGCGTAAGGGGACGACGTATACTGGCTATATTATGATATTATATGCTATAATATGGACCGTACCCTTACGCTGCCATTTAATTTTTATTTGATAACAATTTGGCAGTGGTCGGGACGCTACTGTTTTTTTGTAGCACGCTAACGCTACTGCTACTCCCCCCCCCAAAAGTAGCTCGCTATCGCTAAAGCTACTTTTTTTTTAAAGTAGCGCGCTATTTCTAACGCTATTTTTTAAAAGTAGCGCGCTACTTTAACGCTACTTTTTTTTAAAATTTTTTTTTTGATTTGTTTAGATATTCACTTGTCTACTAGTCGGTCGCGGTTTTTCGCCCGTAATAGTGATAAATGATAATAAAATTTAAAATACTAATATACCTATACATTATTATTTATGGTTCTGTATTCACTATTCAATAATATTGTAATAACTAATAATGCTCTTATGATTATAGTCTTATCTATAATATATGATTATTGATTACTGATTAGTGCGGTCTGGGTTTAACCAGAAAAATTCAAAAATACTCTCATCTAGTCATCTTAATTAAATAAATAAACATACATCATAATAATTTTTATCATGAAATAGCCAAATAATAAATAAATTAATAGGTTAGAACTTAGAAGTAGCGATGAAATAATGAACATTTTCGCTACGCTAACCGTAAATTTCTAGCGCGCAATAGTGTTTCGCTACATCGTATAAATTGTAGCGACGCTATGTTAATCGCTACAGCGAAAGTAGCGTGCTACTGTAGCGTCGCTACAATTAGCGCGCTACTCCCGACCACTGCAATTTGGCTATGTGCAATAACCTTGTATATTTAAGCCATGGCTAGTCTTATAAATGACTCGTTTTTTTTTTTTACTTGGTAATTTTTTACACGGGGTTCTGAGAAAAGTTTTTCATGGGATATCAGTAGTTTTTTTGTAACATATTTTTATGTACCGGCATGTAATATGATTTACATGTTCTTATGTTTTTATTCATTAATTATATTATGTTAATTCATTTAATTTATTTTATATTCATATTCAATTTTTTAATGCATTATTATAAAACCAACATCTTTACCCCCCGTCGTTCAAAATGTATTTAAGGGGATGGCCATGGTAATTGCTGTTGATACACTTTAGAAACCATTTTAAAAAATAGAAACAAATAACAAAATATCTATTTATTATTTGTGACTACAATTATTACAACAGTGATAAAACTCGGTTATTATATTATTATATTACGGCGCGGAGGAGATAATACACGTAAACACTGCGTGTCGCCAGAACGAATACGATAAGCGAAGGCGCGGGCAACGGCGGGAACGCGTGATACGACTGATACGTATGCGGCATAAAGGGAGTAATACGGTGTCTGGCGTTGCTACGTGAAACGTTATAACTGAAATGGTCGAGCACAGTATTGTGTTTCTGCCTCAAAAACACTTAACTTATTTGCCAATATATTCGGAATTGTTCGACCAGTTTTTTCAAAAATGACCAAGATATAATCTGCACATCATGTCCGACCTATTGATGCCACAAACGAACCGATCCGTCAATTCATTAGCTGTGCAGGCTTGGCTAAAGAAAATGGGCAAATGTACACACATTCAATGGGCAAACTTTGGCTCGTATAATGTTCTACGTGATAACTTCGCTTCGCGTCACTACCGCAGTAGTGTAGTACGGTTGCACTGGATGTATATTATACATTTATACTATACCACGGTCGTCACTGCTCCGCCTTTTTTTTTTACTTAGCTAAGCGCCAGTACGGTCGCTCTGGATATCACGGCTAAATAAATGTCAATTAGTTTTTCAGATTACAATTATTCATTGATTTCACTATCGACGATTTACAGCTAAGTATCTAGGATTTAATTTTTCAGTGTATTTGTACTATTTGTGTATTGAATCTGACGTACAGTTACTCAAGAGTTTAGAAGATACATTGATTTTTGAAATCAGCTACGTTAAAATACCGACCGCAGTCAATAATGAATATAATATGGAGGTAATTCATATGACCATGATATTACACTTAGGTAGGTGGCTAAGCTAATAATCATTAGATTGAAAACTAAAGAAGGACATCCAATAAATGTTTTTTAAACTGTTTCTGTTATTGGCATTGTAAATAATACAAATAATCACATTTATAAGGAAGAGGACACCATATCAATATGTGTCGTCTACGTCTTACAAAAGTGTAACGTTGTGATTTCTGAATAATCTATTTAACTTTGTTATGATTAATATTGGAGCAAATTGACTTATTACCATATGTAGAAGTTAGGTATATTTTAATTTTAAAGTGAATTATAAGCATTTAAAAATAGTTAATTGTTTGCACGTTTTAAAATATTATCAAGATACAGTCAACAAAATTAATTAATAAATTAAAAAATAATCAAATAATACATTATGAAAAAAAAAGTAATCATTAATATAATAAATATCTTGTTATCTTAATAGTATATCCATGCTTTGTAGTATTATTATAGTACCTATTTAAATGTATACATATACCAACCATTTCAAAAATATTATATTAAAACTGTATACACCAATATAGCAATAAAACCACATTATAGTGTAATATTAATCATTTCTAAAAATATACTTTACTTTTTAGCTATTTAAAACCTATAATTATTATATTATATTATTAAATAATTTTGATTAAATTACTTCTCTTTTATTAGACAGCCAAGTAAATTCTACTCAATAAGTTTGATGAAACAGCGACGTCAAGAGTCATCGTATGAAAAATTAAATGAATTACGCAAGTTAGAGATTAAAAAAAAGTGTTTATATTTTAATATAATATATTACTAATTTTTTTTATTTAGAAACGCTACATTGTGTGATGTCACTTTAAAGACAGCTGATGGTGATACCATACAAGTTCATAAATGTGTTCTAATGAGTAATTGTATGTATTTTGAAAAAATGTTCAGTGAGAGATCTGAAGAAAATGATCAAAATTGTATTCATATAACAGATATTAACAGTGATATTTTGCATAATTTGATTGATTATATTTACACTGGTACTTTGATTCCAATCCACGAGGATATTGTTGAAGTAATTATTTGTATGCTTCTAAATGACTCATAATTGTATGGCATCTTTTATTTTTAAAGAGATTATTGAAAGCAGCTGATATCTTACAACTATTTGATGTTCAAGATTTATGTATTGAGTTTCTTCTGAGATCAATCAATGGTGAAAATTGGTTGAACATAAAAGCAATAGCTGATTCAAGAATGATGGTTAATCTGCCAATTGTATGTTTTCAATGGGCTCTAAAAAATTTTGAGTTAGTGACATTTTTTTTTACATAATGTTATATATTAAAGAAGTAAAATAGTCTGATGTTTAATTATTTTACAGTGAAGTAGTCAGATGTGCTGCATTTTTGACTTTAGATATTGAACATCTCAAACAGTTAATTGATAGCGATGAATTGTATACCGTAGAAGAAGAAAATGTTTGTATCAAAGTTATATAATGCAATTTATTTTCACATCTATTACATGGTATATTATGGTACATAATTCATTAAACAAATTAAATATTTACAGGTGTTAAATGCTGTTATATTATGGGTAAAACATGATGAAGGAAACCGAAAATATTTTTTGTCAGAATTAATTACATTAATTAGAGTGCCACTTACGAATTATATGTATGTGCATAGATTACTCAAAGAAGAACCGCTTATTACTTCCAATCGTATATGTGAGTATATGTGATTTCAGATTTAACTGTACTTTTTATACATAAAATGTAATATGATGTTTACATGTTAATGATTTTATTCAGGTTTTGAATATCTTACAAAAATACATGAAGATTTATTTTACAAACATAATAAAACTCCTAATTATGATACAGTAAAACGCTCACTAAGGGTAATTAATTAAAGTTATATGATAAATTTATTTTTTTTATAATATATTAAATTATTATTATTTTCAAAGTGTTCTATAGCTCGTAATCTACCTTGTTTTCCATGTTATGTTGCTGAAAATGATACGAACGAATATGATTCATCTTCTGATTTGGATAATGAAAATATTCCCACATAAAATTGTTTTCTCAATAACGTTTTACATAGGAGGAAAGAACTGGAAAATATTTTATGGTGATTCATTTTTTTAATAAAATAAAGTCAACATCTTCCATAAAGTGAATCGTAAAATAGTCTAATAATTAGATTAAACATTTTTTTTTGTAAATTAGAAAATCTTCTCCTTTATGTATAATTTTAAACTTTTAAATTATTATTTATACTTGAGCTACTTATTCATCCAATATTTCAATGTATTAAACTAATATACAACACAGCATATATTATTGTATTCTGTTGTTATCATGTGTACACAATAACAGAATAATACATTTTTATAAATTCAAAACAATACAAGAAACTTTAAAAAAACTATGAGAAGTGAATATGTAGTTTTTTACTTCGGCAATGCTGCAAGATTTTGTACTTGCATTTTTTGTTGAAACTTGTCATAGACAGCAAAAATTCTTTAGGGGGAAAAGAAGGATCCTTGTATGTACTAAGTGCAAGAAGATTCTTATAATATAATAAATAACTATGAAATTTGAACTAATAAAAATGTTATATAATTGCACATTAATATAATTCTATGAGGTATATTTAAGAACAATTGTGAAAAATTAAGCTATTGTACGGATAATGCCGTATCTCTACTAATTTTATTATTTTCTAGGTGCAACATACTAGAACTATCCATTTTCAATATGAACTCAAGATCGTTTTACTTTTTGGAGTTTGGAATATTCAAAATGAATTAAACTTTAATATTGTTGTTAAATTTATATTGTGTTAGTGTTACTACCTATACTAAATTTGTTAATCTTATCTTTATTAGCTTGAATTAATAAAAAATTTTAAAAAACCCAAGTTGAATTAATCACTTAAGCATGTGTTCTGTCTTATAAATGTGAGTAAAAGTAATACTGAAACTATTTTCGGATAGAAATTAATGAAAAAAAAATTTTTAAAGTCAACGATCAATATTTTGAAAGAAGATTCCCAAGTTTAAAAAAAAATGTTCACCAGGCAGTATCATTAATTTTAAATTTTTTACAATTTTTGATATTCAGCAGTTTTTAATTATTTATACATATATATTAGGATGAAACACCCCTGTCTCTGGTCAAAATCGTTTTTCTTATGCAATGATTTATCATTGAACTCAAATCTAACACTTCCATTTACAATGCCATACTTCACGACCACTGTACAGAATAGCGGTACCCACTTGTCCACTTTTTTGGATTGACTGACTTGCTATTGTTTTTAAATATTACAATTATGATGTTTTGATAGTTTAATCTTTTGATTAAGTTATTTTTATTTGTTTGTAGTACTTATATAATTAGGTACACTTAAGTTATTTTTAATTTCTTGTATAAAAGATTGAACTGAAAATTGAAATTATTTTATCTACCTAAATTTATTGATTTAACATTTTTTATATTATGTTTAATAATGTATAAATATGGTGATTAATTGATAACAATTATTAGAATTGAATTTACTCAAAAATATTCTCAAGCTGTAGTAGATAGATCATTTGTCCTATGTTGGATGTTTAAGTAAATGATCAATGAGATATAATATATAATATAAATATTTAAAAATAATTATTAATTTATTTTTTAATTATTTTAAAATAATTATTTATAATTATAAATATATAATTATACTCTATAGTATTATATCAAAATATTCAACATTTGTGTTTATATTCAACATACATTGATAATATAAATTACAACTTCTAGAGATATGACATTGTATAATATTATACATACCTGATTGTTATATAGTAATTTTGAAACTGGCAAATAATAAACATAATATTTTTTCATTTTAATATAATCTTATAAAATATAAATTTAACTCAAATTATGAAAAAAATATTCCAGCTTAATCGCTATAGTCTTGAAAAATTTACAAGACATGTAGGTATGTAAAATATTTATTTACTATCTAAATATTATTCAGAAACAAAATGAACCAACTCAGACTAAATATGTGCAAGCCGTGACAATATTCATTATATTTAATTTAAAAAAAAATATTTATGTGATGAAGATGTCTTTATAAGCAACAAAATACTTACAACGTTAAATGTAATGCATTTATAAAATATTACATAAATATTTAATACTGATGTTATAATATAAAATAATATTAAATTGTGTGTATCTAATTCATGAAACAATAATTATTTTGTATTTTTTTCAAGGTTCTTAAATTGTATAATTATCTTTGAAAAACCATGATTCTTTCAAAATACTGAATCAGTATTTGAGACCATTTGTTTTTTACGAATTTCAATTCAAAGGTTACACAGTATCAAAATTTTTCCACTTCACCAAATAATTGAGGTAACCATTATATGAACGACAAAACGATTATTTTTCTAGCACCATATTATTATAAATCATTGATTGAATATTTTTGGTGGCATGCTATGAACATAATTTGTTATGAGTTATTACATATAACAATTAAGTTAAAAATTGAGTATTAAATAATAAATGCGAATGAACTTTTGTCAGACGCCTCAACATTTAACAAGTTATACTAGAGAAAATTTAAATTAAACTTTTTATGTAAAATTACCATGTATATATTCTTTAATAGAACTTTGTGTCAAATTATTATTATCCATCATTTTGAACATTAATTTTTTTCAAATAGATTTCTATATTCTAACCCCTTGTAAGATATGCATAGGCAATAAAATATGCAGTAATGCGGTTACCTCATGAGTCTATTCTATGGGTTACCTCAGACTGTAACTAGCTTAAAAAAGTCAAAATATTTCAAAACTATTTTAATAAAATCGTTTGAAATCAAATTGCATTACCTTTCGTATGTAGGAATATTGTGTATATTATTATTATAATTTTTAGTTGAAGTACAAACTACAAAGTAACCATGAAGTATACCTAAGTAAAATTTTTTTCTAAATATTCTACTTTAAATTAGCCATATAGTATCGTTATGAATGTACAATCAAGAGATTATTATTATTATTATTATTATTATAATTAGGTATATGATAAAACAATTATGACAGAGTAAAATAATGTATGAAAATTAGGTACTTATTTATTTTGTATGATGTATTGATGTAGGTACTAATTGGTATATGCTAAAATATACATTAATTTATAAAAAAATATTTCCAGCATATCTAATTTTACAGAAATAATTTTATATTAATAAATAGGTCTTACCTACCTTTTTCTTTTTTTTCTGTTGGTAAAAAATTATTCCGATTTGTAAAATAAACGACCTCAGCTACCTTCATCCAACATGATTTGTTTAAGTCCTTATCCTGCATTCTTCAGAACTCATAAACAAGGATAGTTCTGCACTTCCGAAATTAATTTCTCCGTCGAATACATATTACAGGAAGCTATACTAAGTATCAATTATATTGTAATTCTTTTATAGTAACAATAGTTTTCTATAAATGAATGTTTTGATAGCTAGTGGCATAATTTAAATTGTATTTTAAATACTGTAAGCTTTAATATAAACCTTGTTGTACGAAAAATCCAAAAAAGTGAGTGAATTAACTATTAAAATGTGGATGTGACATTAGGTACCTACATTATTTATGTACATTATAGTTGTCTTTTGGAGAGCATTAACTTATGTCTATTCAATATATATTTGCTCCTGTGCCTAGTATTACTGGAATTGTAATGTTATTTGACATTAATTTTAGCTTTAATACATAGGTTCAGATATATTATTTATCTTATGGTTATGTTTTGGGAAGTCAGTTTGATAAAGGTCAACATCTAGTAGTAAAGTTTAACCTGTAATTTAGTTTTTTGAGTTCTGATTGAAAGATAACACATTTTTCCAGAGTGTCTTACTTGGTCTCAAATTTGGCCCATTATTGTTGAATTGTCAGTCAAAAAGCAGTTTTGTGTTCCATGATTATTCTTAAGAATATTTTTAATTGTAGTGACCTGTAGTTGATTATAATTTGTATTTAAAAAGCATATAATTTTGATTAAAAAGGTTTGCTTTGTCTTGTTAAATTGGAATGTTTGAAAGATTTATTTTTTGGTGTTTTATTTCACCCTCTCCGGACTATAAAGTATTTGTAAGGAATAATAATTCATGTTTAATTCGAATAAACGTACACTATGCCTATTAGACTATATTAAATAGTATACTGCGTCAGCCTAAATCGCAAGTCATAACTCCATGTTTTTATGTTTTGAGATTATTTGTGAAAAAAATAACCGCATCATAGTATGATAAAGTCGTAATGACTAAATGGTCGTAACATTTTTTCCTCTCCTGTAAAATGTACCATTTTTGACTTACGAATTACGACCTTCGCAATTTTGGCCGACGAATGATAAAATGTAGCACTACTATCGAACGACCCGCTCCTAGTGACAGAATTGCCTTGCGCTTTTTGTAGTGCCACTTTTATAACAGGAGACGATAGGTGTTTGGTCTGCTAATCTTCGTGGTTATAAATTACTTAAAATCTTAAATGTATTTAATTGAACGATAGTTGGCTACACTGATGTTGCGAATTCCGTCCATTGCATGCCCACGGTGTCACGGTGACTCTGGGTCGTTCGCTAAACTATCAGCATTCAGCATTATGTCTCGTGCACGGTGCACCACTAAAATATTTTGCTAACGAGCTGTGGGTTGTTGCTGATGCTGCTTTTTGCTGTCAAATATTATATTGTAATAGTGTATTAGTGTGATTTGAATTGGACAAGAACTACCATCACGGATTTTAAATTGAAATAATTTGTAAGTATACCGAACCCATATTAATTTTGTATCCGCTACTAAAGCTATGTTGTTTGTTCGTATGTGTACCCGCCAGGGTCGGACTAGGCCGCCGGGGCATCGGGGCATGCCCCGGTGGCCCGCTGTAATTTTAGTTAAAAAAGTTCACTTAAATTATTTTGTATTTAATTTAATACGTCTATCTTCTATTATTATAATAAAATAAAAATATCACACTGTAACGTGACGTCACTTATTGTTTGCGCCTTTGCGGCGACACGGAATTGGATAACTATATATTAGTGTAAAGATTGAACATATTTAACATCGCGATAGGCCGATTGATAATGGTTTTGTCATATTATTTATAAATAGAACAACTATAAGAAATTTGAAAACAAATGATGTGTATTGTGTACAATATGATAGTCGTACTGACTGTACCATTCGCGTTGATGCGATAAAGAAATTGTTCTTCGATAATCGATAATAATAATATTATTTTTTTATAAGATTTATAAGATTTTTATTTTAAAACTTCAATAGTTTAGACGTTCAATTATAAGTCTGTGCCCAGTTTCCGATTTTCCGACGTTTCTGTCGACTTCAAATCAATTATTAGTTATTACTCAATTACTGGTAGGTAATTATTTTAGAAAAAATACATATTTAAATCAAATCGTTTTTTTTTAATCTATAAAATTCATCTTAATAGGTATTATATCATTTATATCAATGTAATATAAAATGTAAATATTGTTATTATATTATGCTTAAATTTGATTTATTTAAAGTATAACATTAAATCTGAAAACATTCAAATGTACCTATGCATATATTGTTTATTGTGTTATGAAGATACATTATTAGTTAACAAACGTTTGATTAGGGGTACTTATAAAGTTTCATTGAGGCCGTTCGAATTTATTATGCCCGGGACGTGCTATAGAGGTAGTCCAACCCTGAACTACCCGTTAATAAAGCGATCACAATATTATAATGTTACTTTTATTGTGCACACGGTTGCCTTATATTATATTATTATTAGTGTGCTTGAGGTAGACAAATAATTAATAAAGACACTAACGCTGCAATCGTAGGTCTTTATTGATTTTTATTATTATTTCCGTCAAACTTGGCAGCTGTTTATTGTCACCGTCGAAATTGGTGATTCTCATCTCTGCACGCTGGATCGAAGGATTCAACGCCTAAGTCCGCCAGCAACATTACGTACGTTGTGAGAGGGGCCGCCCAAATCGTCTAGTTCGACGTCAGTAGTTTAAATTAGTTTCAAGTACTGTCCCTATTGTTTGTGAGCTCTGCGATCATTGCACCATACGGGATCGATCACAGAAACCCCCTCCCCTTAATTAAAGTGTACCATCCTCGTCGTAGTCGTCGTCCATGCGTATTTAATTGCCTACTCGTAGCTTACAAGGCACAGGCACATGTGGTCGTCAATAGGCGGCACTAGTGTTGACATTGACCAGATTATCTTTTTTAAATTGTCCCGGGTATTCGGGAGCCCTTAGTATTAGGTGCTTACATAGACATTAATTACCGTTAATTATGTGTTTCAGAATAAATTTGGGACATTGCAATTATGTCATCTTCTTCGTCATCACGGACGTCTCAATCGGATGGACAGCAGGTTGCAATTGACGCCGAGAACTCTGTGAACTATAATAGATTATATGGCTCTAGAGAGGAGTCTTGCTCGACTAATCTGATCCGGAACAATGCTGCTTATAAAATAATATTGGACAGGGGCATTATGGATGGCCAATATATGCGGCTGTCAATTCCACAAGCATTGAGGGTCGTGGACACATCAAATACAGTGGAAGTTGTGGCCATGATGAATATCATCAATGCCGCAATTATTGCGGATGCGGCACTCATATCATCGGAGATTGCAATGAATGCTGCCAACTTAGCAGTACAGTTATCGGGTACTCCTGCTGAAGAAGTTATAATTGACGGGGAAAGGATGATCGCCTTGGAGATGCTGGTAGAAATTGCGTTAGCAGCTGTGGAGTCAACAAGGGATTTCGTCAACATGGCCCGGTTAATGCCACGTAGTAATTCACTTGGTGGCGATGGCTAAACGTATACATGATTGCGGAGTAATATGTCATGATCCGTCCTTTATCATGGCGCTTTATATAATTATTATGCTTCATACACATACATAATACATATCTGTATACTGAAACTGTGATCATATTATATACATTGAAAATAATATAATCAACTTTAATCTGACTTCAAAATGATAATTATTTTCCATATTTATAAATTGATTATCCTGCCTATAATATTTGAGTAACTGATAGTAGTTCTATATTTATTCAATAGTAAATAGCTTTTTTTTACACTGAGTTTGGAGGAGTGTTTTTATTGGGATATCACTAATTTGTTGTATTATTATTAGGCTTAGGGACTTCTAGCATTTGCATACTTTTTTTAATTACTGTTAAATATAGCAGAGTGCGAAATAAATTCGTTAGGTGCCACGATATCAGACACTAAAATTTGAATGTGCATATTTTTGCATATTTGATAGATTTTGCAGGAGAGTGCATATTTTAACATTTTTATGTTTATTTTGCATATTTTGGCAAAAATTTCAAATTTCAAACTAAAAACTATAGATACATATTACATATACATTAATATTACATATTTCAACCGGTTGAAAAAAAAAATGTATTAATAGGACTTAATACTTCTAGTAATATGCTATCTACAAACTACCTCTCATATCTCGTTATAATTTTTGTGTAAAGATTAACTATAAAGAATACTATAAGTCTATAATCCCGTATCGATCGTAAAACCCGCTGGATATCGACCGAATGTCGATAAAGATAATAGTCGATATAGAATAATAGATTATTAATTGTTTAGTGTTCAGTTCAGTTGATTTATCATTTATCAAAGCAAATTTTGAATTTTTACCTCGAGCTATAACATTTTTAGAAAAAAATAGGTTCTAAGCCGTCGGATTCGTTAAAAGTAATTGAAGATACAAAAAATAAAATCAGTCACTTGAAATGTACAAAGGCTATACCAATTGTAAATAAAATGAATAATGTTTTAGATAAAAATTCTGGTTATAATATTGTGTTAAAAATTTATAAAATATTAAGTGGTGAAGTGGAACAATTGGAAGGTTTTCCTGAAGATATGACAAATGATGATTTGGCATACTTTAATTATGCTCCAATTACTTCTGTAGACGTTGAACGTAGTTTCTCA